>NC_081450.1:15248319-15341216 GCF_007210705.1 Tigriopus californicus
CGCTTGATTTTTCTTCGTAATATCCGGACTAAATTGCCACAAAACCAAAGTCTGTCCTCCATGCTAATTACTGGAAATCAAGACGAAAAAGCGCGAGAGACAGAAAAAACATATGCCAAATATTTTCTCGATGCAAGGTTGTTGACAGGTTTGTGGTTGTAAAACCAGAGCAGAATAAACGCTAGGACACTACACCACATATATACAATGTAGAGGTTTCTAGCCTAAATTTCCTTCGCGTTAAAGGACGTCTGAGAATTTCATTCAAGGAATTGAAGCTCTAACAAATGACATGGTGTTTTATTCTAGTCACCGATGCCAATTTCCATTTATGCTTTACTGTTGAGAAATAATGTTTACAGCCTTAAACAGTTGGATCTGTTGTCTTGCAGCTCATTTATCTTGATATTGAAGTGTCAAAAAGAGACCATCGACAAGTTTTTTTTTCTCTTTTGATCATCTTTTGGTGACAATACACCTACTTTTGATATAAGATCCTAATTTACTTATTAAACTGACAATTTTTTGATTTATACAAGCACAACCCTAGCCTCATCTTTTATCCTCTACTTATCGGTCTTCGACAATTACTTTTAGTCTATCGTATTTTGCCCTTTACATGTGTTTTGGCTCTGGTGCTTCTTACTTTGCTATTTGTTTTCCCCTTTCCCTTTGCTTTGTAGTAAATGGAGGTGGGATCTGAAATTTCAATTTAAAAATGCAAAATTAAAATAATAATCGTGCAGCGCTTCCAAAGGTCTCATGAACAGAGTGAAGTAACCACACTTTTTCTTTTCATTTTGAGGGTTAGTTTTTGAATCAATCAATTTCTAGAGGATGACTTAAAAATCGGCACACTAAGCTATAAATGGTAGTGCTGGGGCGAGTCAAGACTCGAGTCCGAATCCGAATGCACTCGAATCGTTTACTCGATTTTGGAGAAATTAGCCAGACTCGGGGAGTATTTTTAGAAAAGACTCGGGGGCCGGGCTCGTCAAAAAAAAACCATTTTTTTCTTAGGATTTCGCAAGACTCGAGTCTGGAATCGCCGAGTTCAGTCAAAAGTAAAAAAATCACAGGACTCGCCCCAGCACTAATAAATGGATACACCAAACTAAATAGGGGCACACCGAACAATAGAGTGACACACAAAACAAAACAATATTTTGGCACACATAAAAGAATAGACTGGCAAACAAAATCATGAACACGACATTCCAAGACTTTGGCTTGCTTCTCTTCTTGTTTAAATTTGTCTTCTTTCTATCTGGTCTTCAGAAATCAATTATGATTCACACGTTTACTAGCATCCCCCATCGAAAGAACATGGACTCCTCAAATCTCACAGAAAATGATAACTAGAGGGCGCACAATTCCCAAGTTACGGACGTTCGCCAAGGAAATACGATTTTGCCGTCCTCTATGGTCGCCAATGTGAATCCGGCTTTCATCACAGAGTTGTCTTCTGATGGCAGACAAACGACTAGCGACTAGATACTTGCCGCTCGTGTTACCTGAAGGAACGAAACGAACGAAACTTCTTCAGTCATAACATACGATTCTAGACCGTAAGTCCCTTTTGACGTGCATAGTACACTCGGAAATGCCGTGTTCACTATTTCATTTTGATTGACCTCCCAGAGTTCGTTGTAACCTCCTTTGTTGATAGTAATATTCAACTAGCCATGCAAAAAGTCCTGTTTATCTTTGTTTACACGACAAAATACATGTTGTGTTGTGCTGCCCTCACATGATTCTCAAGTCTAAATGCATGCAATGGGGTATGACGACTCAGCATGTCTCACAGCATGTCCAGTTCAAAACCTGATTTTTAGCTGATATGTGGAACCTTCCTGTGGGTCTTACTGTATTCTCTCGAGGCCTGTTGGCAAGACCTCCACCAAGTCTCTTACTGAAGCTACCTGCCAGTCATCAAAATAAAAAGCTCATTTCCCTATCAACCTCCACACTCAATCGAGCCATGTCTACCGCTGCTTTTGGAACCATGAACCAACCTCAACTCTCCGAGACGTTCCTCTTCCGACAAGTGAGATGCTATGATCCGCCGATGACGGCTTCCGTCCAAGAGCTTCAGAATTGATCCCGTTTCACCTCTTGTTGTTCCAGTTCTTTGATCGTACGTCCTGCACCTACACCTACCTTCTGGCCGATACCCAGACCAAGGAAGCAGTGCTCATTGATCCGGTCATTGAGTTGGCTGAACGCGACCGAAAAGCTGTTCAAGAGTTGGGCCTCAATCTCATTTACGCCCGTAAGTCGAATATTCCTCTTCTAGAATTTGAACTTCACTCTCCTCACTGACATATATGCTAAATCAAACTCGACCCATTCGAAAAGACTCCATGACATAAACACTGCATAGTATTGTTTTTTGTACCCGTAACGTGCAATTTATCAGACCCGGCCAGGTCCAATGCCCGTAGATTGTTGGACAAAGACGCTAGGTTTCGTGGGATCTATTTCGACAAAGGTTGGGTGAGAAACCCAGGAGGAAAGTAGTTAGAACTTGAGAATTAACACGACTCAGTTAGCTGAACTCTGAACTGTGACAAAACATAATCAACTTAAAAACATTCTGTAAATTATTCGAAAAATCTCCAGATGTTCGTGATAGAAGATCATTTTCTAGTTTTGCAGAGGATTAATATCAGCATGTAGTGCCTATAAATATGTACGGAATTTACTTTTCAGATCGAATAGGTTTGCTTTACAGTACGTTTCAAAATGTCTCCTACATATTTCTATTGCTAAATTTTGAAACACTCAGTTAAATTGAATTGAATTTTAGTGTCACACCAAAGGTGAGAGGACAATTAGCATTCGTTAGCTTCCTTTTTTTAAATTGTTGTGCATGATTTTTAGCAGAGTTAGAACGAAAAATGTCGGAGCTTCGACAAAGATCCACTCGCAGATCGTTGCCGGCAGAACTCCCATGGATCCTCCTCAATGATATGAAGAGAGAAGTGATAAGGTTTTAACGTTTCAAGTTTTTCGGAAGTGACGACTTTCACTGTGGATGCTGTGTCGAACTCTAGATCAATGCGGTGCATTGCCAAAAGCCCAAATTCAGTGGGAGGGAACAAATATCCGGCAAAGCAAATAATGCTAGGGGTTGTTAGGTCAGATGGAAAAGCTTTTCCACCCATCTGGTTAAAGGGATCTGTTGACAGTGGAGGGTATAAACATGTCCTGGCTCGCAAAGTGCTTCCATTGTTGGATACCACCTTTGGAGTTGGTAAGTGGGTGCGGACACAACATGCAGCCCCTGCCAAGCAAATAGAGCCACACAAAACTACTTGGAGAATTGGCTGGGTCCCATGTATTTTGATCAAAGGAGAAGTGGGCACCAAATTCTCCAAACCTGAATCCCTTGGACTTCGATGTCTGAAGCGCCGTGGAGAGCAAGGCGTGTGGGACTTATCACACCAGTGTCGATGCCATGAAGGCTGTTGTCAACGAGGACTGGAGTAAGATTCTCACTGGAACCTTAAAGCGGGTGTGCTCCTGGTTCAGGATAAGGGCGGAAGCCTGCATTGCCGCAAAAGGACAAATATTTGAAAAAAGTTAGCTTTAAGGTATAAGTTGATTACGTATTGAAGAATATTTTAGTTTTTGGTGATGGTTCCATTGAAAGTGTTGGAGACATTTTAATATCTACATGATGGGAGAATCGAACCCGGGACTCTAAGAAACTGTGTCAACTCTTACACCACGTGTCCTCCCTATAACAATTTACTTGTACCACCAGGATATGAACCCACATCAGGAGGAAAAAATTATTGTCTTGTTCGCGCTTCCTCTAAGACTGCTCAGCTACATTAGTCCCTTTGTAGGCTGTACAGTTTATGGACCAATTAAATTTTCCCAAATCACTCATTCTGTAAAGAAAACCTCGTCAAGTCTATATAGACAAGGTACCGTAGAATGCTATGATATGAAAAATATAGGACGAAACAATGAATAATTGTTCAAAATTGAAAAAAAAAGTTAAGGCCTAAGGTTGGAAACATAGGTATACTGTTCTTGATTTATAGGGTTGGAGGTGTGGCCTTCGCTCGGCCAGCGAAGCCGGCCATCACATTGCAGTGGCGTGTCCGTATTAGATTAGTTCTCAGTCTGTGGGTGTGGATTAGCGTTTGAAATATTCCTTTTTAGAAAGGTAGGGTAGGAGTATCGAATCGGAAACCTCTCTTACTCTAAGAAACTGCGTTATCCACTACCCCATGTTTCCTACTTATTAAGACTGACTTATGGACCCGGGGTTTGAACCTACAACACTTGTAAAAAGGACCCTTCTCTTGTTCCCGCTGTCCCTTAGACCGCATTGAAAATTTTTCTGTTCTATTTCAACTGGTATCAGTTTTTTAGTTTATCCCTTCAGTTCAGCTTTTCCAGATTTGCTTTTTAGTGGCAAATGGTGAAGTCTTGTGTTTACATTGTGACTTTTTGCACTGAAATTCATATTTCTGGGTCTTTTTGTAGATTGCTGTTGTCAGTTGACAGGTTTCCGCCATTTCAGTAGATCATTGTCTCTGGCACTGGTCTAATCAAATGTTGATTTTGATCGCAATTGGCAAAATACCAGTCACCTTTTTTCATCAATAATTTTTGTTTTGCTTGTAAGGAGAATGACACCCTTAGGATTCCAAATCAGGAAAACTAGGATGCAAATTTGTTCCCTACATTCAAGGGCAAACCAGATTTGCCAACTCTCATTGGTGTATGGATCAGATATGTTATGAATATTAAGGTAAATAAAAAGTTGCAAGTTTTCATCTTGAATTGTTGAGGATTGCATTCCCAGAAGCGGTATAGTCAGCAAGAATGCTCGACGAGAAATTTTTTTCTGTAAAATTCGTTACCCTGATGGTGGTACTTTTGATAACCTATTAATTTGGATACGAAGCTTCATTCATGATAGGATACAAATTGTTAAGGTTGATGGGTCGCTTAGTGACATATACGATGTCAAGTCAATGTTCCCCTGGGCTCCATCTTAGAACCCTTCCTTTTTATGATATACTGTACATTGCCCCACTTCAAAAGTTGATATTACTGCCAGTCTCTCTTCTTATGCTGACGGCACGAAGTTAGTTGATGGTATGAATGACCAAGATTCCAGTAGCCTGGCAAAGGACCTAGATAGAATCTACTCTTGGGTTACTAAGAAAAATATGGCTTTGAACGGAATGAAATTCCGCTCAATGACCTTTGGGTCAACGCCTTTGAATAATCCCCTCGTAGATAATGGAGGTAAAGATATTGAACAGGTCTCATCTATGACAGATTTAAGCGTAGTCCTCCAAAATAATGGAAAGAGAAAATGAGTATATCCAGTTGAAAGTTGGTAAGGCTTTTCAAACATGTGGTTGGATATATCTATCGCACGTTTAAGTCCAGAGATAGCATCACCATGCTAACTCTGTACAAGTCGATTGTCCAACCCCATCTTGAATATGCTTCACCTTTTGGGCTCCAATGTATTCAAAAGGCTTGCAAAAGGTCGAGCAGGTCCAAAAATATTTTACCAGGATCCTCAATGGTATGAGAGATCTCTTGTATTGGGAGAGATTAAAAAAAGATGGGACTGTACAGTGTTCAGAGAAGGTACGAAAGATACTGTACGTCTTCAAAAACACCCATGAGCTTTGTCCCAACCCAGGATTTAGGGTCAATTCAAGTGACCGTAGGGGTTTAATGTGCGTATTGAGAGCACCTTCAAGTCCTCGAGAATCCAGGCTAGTTCGAACAATGAAGTCCACTTCTCTTCTTTCTCGGGCTCCTTCATTGTTTCATTTGCTTCCTCTAATATTCGTAGGGAATACGCTGACCTTATTGATACGGTAGCTTCTTTTAAGTCAGACTTGGACAAATTTCTACCTAGCATTCCAGATCTACCGTACGTCCAAGTACTAACTTGGTCCGCCAACTCAAATTCTTTGGTAGAACAAATATCATATAAAGATTAAAAGGTAAAAAATAGACGAAATATAACCTTTCATTTTAATAGTGCTGGGGGTTGCTTTCCTCGTTACAAAAGCCCGTGAAAAGACAGAAAAAAGAAATAATTTCGGATTTGCTGGTGAAAAATCGTACCCAGTTTTTACCAATATTTGAATCTATTCTCGCCTCCATTTCCTAATGGAAAAGATAGTTGCTGATCAAGCGTGTTAATTTTTTCCAGTGAATACCCATATGCATGCGGATCATATCACGGGCACGGGATTGCTGAAGAAACTGATTCCAACATGTAAATCCATGATTGCCGAGTCCAGCGGAGCCAAGGGCGATATCTTGTTGAAAAATAGCGACAAGGTCAAGTTTGGAAACTTCGAATTGGAGGTCAGATCCACTCCTGGTCATACGGAAGGTAATGATTAGGAGTCAGAAAGATAGGTTTTCTGGTTAAATTATGTTTTGAACAAATTTGGTCATTGTAAGGCAAAAATATGAACCTCACTTAGAAGTTGTAGATATGAGACTGCTTTGAAATTGAGAAATTGAAATTGAACCCAAAGAGCAAAGTAGATCGTGAAAATTAGTGATGAACTTAGTGATTTGACTGATTTTCACAAGTATTTTGACGAAAGTCATAAACTGTTTTTCCGACCCATATGATACATGTCAATGGTTCATTATTTTCATGTGTAATCTTACTCTATCACTCTTAGTTCGTTTCTTTACGGCAAGCGTCCTGCAGCAAGGGTTGTATTGTATTAATAGTATCCTCCATATTTAAAGAAAAATAGAGGATAAAAGTCAACTGTCCTCCTGTACGACTGGTGCTCTGGCCTTGCGAACTTGAATTGTAGATTTTATTCTTCATCTTATCGTGCTGAAACAACTAGTTAAGAAGAAAGCAGAAAAAGAACCAAATGACAAAACGTCTAAAAATGTACAAAAATAAGAAAATCAGTAAGGCAATAGTCGGAAAAGAGTCGAAAAAGTGAAAACAAAGAAAAAAAAAGAAGTGGGAAATTTATAAATATTGCACAAAAAATATTTGGGACAAAAAGTCTTAATAAATTATGCGGTTTTTTTTTCAGGTTCTATTATCTACTCGAATTGTTAACTTTGATGTCACCCAACACCTCCATAATCATTTGAATGAATAACAAGTTCAACTTTCAACAAATTCAAATTTATGTTTTCAGGTTGTGTTACTTATGTTTGTCACTCTCAGTCCATGGCCTTTACTGGAGATACGCTTTTGATCCGTGGATGCGGCCGCACCGATTTTCAAGGGGGGTCATCTGATATCTTGTATGACTCTGTGTGGAAGCAAATTTTTACTCTTCCAGAGAACTTCACTTTGTTCCCCGCTCATGATTACAAAGGTATGTGTGATGAATCAGAATTACGGCGTTGTTGCCTCTTTCAGTCGACGTTATTGATGTGTATGAAAATGAATGAATTTGAAATGGAAAATTCATAGATTGGTTATATTAGACGCTTGAGGTCTCCGTAATTTGAAATTTGAAAAGTCGTTTATCGTTTTGTTTGGACACGCCCCCCCCCCTTATTAGAAAAAAATCGATGAAATAAGGCATTTTTTCTATAGCTTATCAACTGAAGAGTAAAACCTTTAACATTTGTGCTCTCAACTATTGCGTCTTCTATCGGTTTTTGAATAGGCTGCACGAAAACGTCCGTGGCCGAAGAACGTGAACTTAACCCTAGACTCACCAAGTCAAAAGAGGAGTTCGTCAAGATCATGGCCGAGCTTGGATTGCCTTATCCGAAAATGATTGGTGAGTTTTGTTTCAATTCCTTTGTTTTTCTACTTGCCACCATCATTCCCCTCATCGAACTCAAAATGTACAATGAGAGAGGGCTCCTTTTAGTGGACGTGTCTTTGTGCACTTTTAAGATGGGTGATGCATGACGCGTTGTTTGTACTGTCGTCAACTCGGATGTAATGAACGTGAAACGACGTCAACTAGTCAAGGATGATGTATGATTTATGATTCCACTCTGGAGTGTTGTCATTAATTACTAGGGCCCGGAATTTGATATGAGTTGAGGGAATACAAAATAAAATGAAATTTAAGATTTTAAGAATAGAAATGATATGTTATTAGATATAGATAGATTTTATTTCAGGAATACTTTGATCATGATGAGACACTGACAGCATTTAGTTTTTTTGCTTTACATCTTCATATGTCAACTGTTTCATGAGCATATAATTCCTCAGGTTCTGGGTAAGCCAAAGCTTGTTTTCACCAGGACGTGGGCGAGACATATGTTTGCTAAAAAGCATAAAAATATACTTTTCAGAAAGATAACAAAAATGCGAAGTCAGCAAAGTGGTTATTGATATGTAGGCGTTTAGTGGCTCTAACTAGAGATATAGACATAAATCTAATACGCGATTATGAAAAATGCATGAACTTTCATGAACTACGAATCCGGTCATTAGTAATCAATCACCAATGGCCGTAACTTTGTCCATGAGTTTTCGCTTGAATGCTGTCATCAGGCTGGTTTTATATTGATATCATCCATGCAAGGTAGAGTGCAATGCGTTCGCCGATGCAATATGAGTACTATGCCACAGGTTATTAAGCTACCTGTAGCAATGTAGCAACATATAATGCGGTTTGTGAATTATTGAACATGGAAATCAATTATGTGATGATTGTTGAAGATAATGATAATAATAATGATGCCCATTGCGATACTCTTCTTGAACCGATGTTGGTAATTCTTGTGCTTGGATACGCTTAATGATTGCTTTTGCACGACACACGAATCATACTAAGTTCTGAAAGAGTGTTGCCCAATCGGGGAAATATCTTGCAATGGAATAGAAGGCCAGTTATCCCTTTTTCGAATGAGGTTGAAAATGGGCCTGAAATGTGCCTATCTGTGCTTTTGTGCACCCAAGGTGCATCCAGTTTCAAGTATGTTGATGGTGGTCGTAATTGAGGGAATGACCATAAATTTGCATTCAGGTTTGATGAAATCATCTTGTCGCAAATGAACAAGGAAAAGTACGGTCTGTTTGTTGCCTCCATGATATGCTATTGTAAATCAAATGTTTTATTGAAATCAAAGCAACATTTCAGCAAGAAGCAATTTGAAACTTTGATGCTGTATTTTGGTTTGCCTTTGCAAAACAATTTGAGGCTATGTTTACAATCAAAAAACGTTTGGTGCAATAACGTCACGGTTCTGAAACTAAACCCTACGAGAAGCTTGTTGAAAACCTTGAGCCATGTATTTCAGTCCTTTCAATTCATGGATTTGATGGATACGAACAGCTTGAGACATTTGTCTTGGCGATGCAATGAAGGTGTACGGTTGATGTGAAGATGATGCTTCAACGGCTCGGCAAACACACTTTAAGATCCAGCACTAGATGATCGACTTTCGGAGCGTAAGACTTGATCTTCAAGACATCCAAAATCTGGAGGTGGTAATGCTCAAACCCAGCACTAGGGAGACAGGTGGCAATCTTCTCAGCAGTTAGGACGGCCCATTTGTCCCAACTTTTGTTCTTCGCGTTTTTCTTCCGCGTGATAAAAGATGGCACTATAGGCCACTCGTCCCGATCATTTGATTTGACATTACCATGAATATGAAGTATTCCGCCATGGTTACTTCTAAGAGCCTTGCAAGCAATTTCATACGATATTTCAGAGGACGGAATCAATCCCAAATTAACTCGATCGGCGATATTTTGCGGGCAAACGATACGGTTGTCCCCAAAGTGAATCTTGTACTTGTTCGATGGAACGGAATTTATCTTCAGATTCACCTCTAGAGCACTAATCGAGTCAGGGTTCCACTCGCAGGCGTGAAGAAAGTCGCATTTTGCGTGTACTAAGAAAGGCAAGCTAAAGTACCCAATTCCTGCAAACAGGTCCACGACAGTTTCACCTCGACAATCAAAAGATGCCACACGGAGTTTTTCCGTGATATTGCCCCTGGAAAACATGCATTTGGTAATGTCCCAGCTATAGGTTATGCCGTTGTCTATGTGGTTGACCCAGGGATCTTGTCCAAAGAGGAGAGTCACTTGGGGACTTCTAAAATCGTTGTTCAATATTTCAGCTCTTCGCGCTAACCTTTTAGCTTTGAATAAATCGCAGATTGCTTCCCAAATGTACTCTTTGTTCCAAAAATCATTTTTGAAGCTTTTATCGGGGAAAAGAATGAGATCTCCATGTCGCTCCCATGAATGAGGTATCTCACTATCAATAGAAGTTTCTGGTTTATCCGACGATTCTGTCACAATCTGAAATGAAGAATCGTAACTAATCAATTGGGTTTTGCCATGGCTTCGAATCTGTCTCAATCTCATTCAGGATAATCATTGGTTCCGATTGAATAAGAAACGAACACTACTATAAGTTTTTTTTTCTCCTCATGGAAAGCTGATTTCATAACAAAAGTTGTATCATCACCAATTCACCAATCGTGGGCCGATAACTGATGATCAGCAAAAATGATCGACGGCAATTGTGATTCAGATTGTGAAAGTAAACTTACCTTTTTCAAAGCTTGGGCAATGTTTTGAGCTAAAGATTTGGCACGAATGTTTCTTTCATGTTTTGGACCGTGTTCTAGAATCCCCTTCGATGGGTATCTTGCGTTTAAAGTGTCCTTTGAGATAAATTCAAAAGCTCCAGGAATTTTTTGTGATATGCCTAAAGGTACAAGACCATGCACTGGAATTGCTACTTTTGTTGAGATCTTTATATCGTTTACTTTCCAACATAATCGATTTCGGTCAAGTAGTCCATGTTGTAGTAAGATCACTTTTGTGGACTGAAAGTCAATTAAATTGACCAAAACGAATAGATCAAGTGAATTTGAATCCGACATATTGTCTCTGAAAGAAAGAAAGTCAGAATAATTCGAGGATACATCCTGCCCGAGGGAGAAACATTGTTTCATATTTGACCAGAAAGCCGTGTTTTATTGGTGCAAAAAATATATCTTGTTTTATTGGAGACCTGGGATCAGAAATTCATTTCCTTCATTCTTGTGATCAATCACATCTTATTCATACATTCACATTGGTTGCGGATCTTACAAGTCACTAGTGCGAGAAGTGGGGCGAGGCCTTTTTTTCATGAACATTAAATAATCTCCACCACAGATTTCGCTCATAAGCTCGGCGTTCCATGGATGCGTGTGCAGGTGTTTGTAGTTGTTGTAAAAGTAGTAGTAATAGCGATAGTAGTGGTAGTAGTAGTGGTAGTAGTAGTGGTAGTAGTAGTAGTAGTAGTAGTAGTAGTAGTATTAGAGTAGTACTACTACTAGTAGTAGTACTAGTAGTAGTAGTAGTAGTTGTAGTTTTTGTGGGGGTAGAAGTAGTAGCAATAGTTGCGTGTGGTAGTTGAGTAGAAATAGTAGTTGTAGTGGCGATCGATGGTGCAGAAGTTGTATTCAAAGAATATAGAAGTTGTTATAGGTCTGTCCGTCCGTCTCGTCCGTCTCGTGATATTTGCTCACGTCCATGATTTCAAATTTGGGAGAGGATTCGATGTTGTTGAGTTAAATGCATCTATCAGAATGTATAATTGTTGTTGTCAGTTGTGCGAAAGATGCTGTGCTGTTCGAATTGGAGACCCATGGCTGAAGGCTAAGGAGTATTGGGTGCAGACTGAACACACAATGCGGACTTTTCGGCTGAGTCAAGAACTGCTGCGGCTGAGGAGACAGTCAAATTAGATCTGTTGTGTCGGAGATGGCTCTTCACCAGATGACCAGCGGCTAAGGCTGACATTAAAGAGAGTTCACCAGCCAGAACAGTAGCACACACCACACTGGCCAATTGCTTCGCGTTTGCTCCTGGAGAGGTAGGCTGGCATCCCTTGACGCCCAGAAGCTCAAGACAGGCGCCTTGAGCCGTTAAGATGGTTCCTCCTCCAACAGTGCCAACCTCAATTGAGGGCATCGTGCAAGTCATGTAGAGGTCTTCACCAACAACGTCGATTTGCGTAAGACAGTTGCTACTTGCCACATTCTGGGCTGCGTCTTGCCCAGTGGCGATAAAAACTGCGGTGACCACGTTAGCAGCCTGAGCATTGAAACCACCAATACTGCCTGCCATGGCCGAACCCACTAAGTTTTTGGATCTGTTGAGATCTGCGAGTGCTGCCGGAGTAGTCTTGAGGACAGATTCCACAATTTGTCGAGGGATATTGGCCTCACATATGACTGACTTTCCCCTACCATCAATCCAATTAATGGCTGCTGGTTTCTTGTCAGTGCACATGTTGCCACTAAGACTGATGATTTCCATATCAGGAAAGACATCTGCCAGTTTCTTCAGTGAGAATTCTGAGGCTTTGGAAATCATGTTCATACCCATTGCGTCGCCCGTGTGGGCAACAAACCGAATGTAGAGCTCACGTCCAGCGGGCTTGACTTTGAGTCTTTGGAGTCTTGCAAAGCGACTTGTACTGTCGAAGTTCTTTTTGATTTGTTGGAAGTTTTCAGGCTCTTCAATCCACTCTTTGGCCTCGGCCATTTTGGAGATATTAGGAAAACGAACAATGGGGCCTCGAGTCATGCCGTCTCCAATGATACGACTTGTAACGCCGCAAGAGCGGAGAGCACTGCATCCACGGTTGACGCTGGCAACCAAGCATCCTTCTGTTGTAGCCATAGGAACATAAAACAATTTGCCATCGAGAAGTAGAGGGCCTGCAACTCCAACAGGCATCGTCATATAACCTATTACACTTTCGCAACAAGCTCCCATCACAGTTTCATAATCAAAGTTTCTAAATGGCAAATTTCCAATATCGCGCTTTGCCATCTTTTCAATGAACTTTCGTCTCACTTCGACACCTCTCTGAGAGCTATTCAGAACGCTCTCCAAAGCATGGGCCCGGATCACTTTCCTTTCAATCAAGGTGACCAATTCTTCATCCATTAAGCAATCAACCCAATCATCCAAGCTTTTGTAAATTTTGATGCATTCTTCAAGACTCCTGGGTTCTCTAAGGATGCGGGTGGTATCGTCTTCGTCCTCGGAGGAAGCCATGTCGGTGGTTTGGGCCTCTTGATCTTTGAGGTCTGGCAAATATCCAACCTCAGACCAAGCAGACTCACTGCTCGAATCGTCACCATTTCTTGAAGTACACGACGGAGGCCTTTGTTTTGCCGAGCTTCCAATACTTATGCCTTCATCAGTTGAATTTGAAGCGCGATCCATCTCCACTTTATTTCCACGATTGAATTCCTCCTGTTCACTGTCTTCAGCAAATTTTCTAGTTAGTTCTTCAATGTAGGTTTTTCGAAGTTCTTGAGCTTCATCCATATCCTCATAAAACAAGTACTTGAGCGAAATTGCAACTATGACGATTGTCACAAGAACTTTTTCGACATTGATGGTAGCCCAGGAGAGTAAGGTGGTCGGCTGGTAATCGATTTCGCAACTGAACAGAAACGGAGGACGGAAGATTATATGAACGATCATGAGAGCTGCGGTGGCGATGACCTTGACCCGATGGACCACAGGAGTCGGACCATCCTCGCCGGGCAAAGTGTTGATAATTTGTCTCACATCCCATCGGGGTCGACCATCGGTGCAGTACATCAGTTCCAAAACCAAAGATAAGCCGGCAGGGTAAAAGGTCAGATACACCAAAAAGTTCACCATCACAGAGACCACGGCATACCATGAAAAGGCTTCCAGCTGTGGAATGCCAGTGAGCGATCCCAATCCCACCAAGAAGATCTTGGCCAAGCAATCCAATGCGAACGTTGGGGCCAACACGTACATCCCATTGGCCACGTTTTCGCTGATTCTTCTATGATGAGATGAACTCAAGGCAAATTGGCCCATTCTTGTGACTTTCTGCATATCCACGAGGAGAAAGATGAGAAACCAGGCTTGATGGAGGTTATCTTTTTGAGGATTACCGATACTAAAAATGACCAAAGCGTAGAGCAGGGACGCAAAGGTGACATAGCAAAGGGCAATGTTAAAGATCAGATTGGAACGGATAAGGTGGATCTTTTTGAATCGATAGGTTATGTGAAGTACAGCCAAACAATAAAAACCCGCCATCACAAGAGTTTCAATCCAGTCTTTAGAAGACTCTTGGCCCATGCACTTTGCATTGCTTGGAATCGAGGTGCAAGTTGGTAAGGAGTTAGCATTATCCCCATCATGCTCGTTGACCAACATCACGTGCTTACTTCCGACAGTAAGAATACAGATTAAGAAAATGAACGTGGTGACGATCACTTCCCAAGGTTGGCTGGCACAGAATTCCCCATGCGATTTAAAGACCTTGCGAATGAAAAGCGTTGGTAGATTGCGAGGATACTGCTCTGGAGTGTGACGATCGACAGTAGAAGAAGAGCTATTGGTTGCAGTGGTTAGAATTTTGGACTGCTTCATGGGAGCTTGGACCTCCATTGTCAAAGATTGAATTGATAAATGGAAATAGTTGGAAGACTTGCCACGAGTCTACGACACGATTTTTCGTAAAACTATCTGCAACAGAAAGGGGGAAAAAGTCTTACATAAGAGGACCAAACGGCTCGAACATATAATATGCCACTTACAAAAAATCGGGTGTTGACAAAACCGTGATCGTTCTTTGGCGACCTTTGAAAGACTAGATCCTAGCGTGCTTGAGCAAGGAGAGCACTTGAAAGCTTTCTCAAATCAGCTGACTTATAACGTAGCCTTCGCCATGGATACCGCAATGGCAGCATGAGTTGTCAGTCAGCTTGTCCATGACATGACCACATTGCGCTGTATCAGCTTCAATGAGCATTTGCATTTCTTTCAATGGCTACCTCTGGCAACAAAAAAAAGTGTCTGAGATTTGACGTTCAAGGGAGGACATTGATGTCAAATAGGATGCTCATTTATATTGCCACGTGGTTCATTCGGCATGGATAAACTCGTATTCAATGAAACACATTTATATGAATGAATGACGTCTGATGCCCTTCGTGCTTTCATCAATCATTCATCAAAATGCCAAGTGATCATAGATTGATGAATTTTTCCAATTTGACTGTTTGCAATGACAAACTCCTCCATTTGGGTGCGAGTCGCTAGGTCACGATGAAACTGGTTTTTTGACATTCAGAGGTCAATGGCTTTCCATTGTGGTAAGCCACTTTTTGTGTTTGTTGGGTAGAAGGCAGTAGAAGGCCATGAGTGCCCGAGCATGAGGCGTATGAACCCAAAAATACCCCTCGAGAGAGAGAGAGAGAGATTTGCTAACTATTTTCCAGTTTCAAATGGAATTTGAATTACTGAGAGCCAGATTTGAGCGCAAATAACAAATTTTCCATTTCCACCACTCTCTCGGTCAGAAAAGTACTATACCATTAGGGAATTTATCGTAAATCGAGTAATCTGCACTTCAGGCGGCGAAACCTTTGGAGCCACACATTAGCGGGCACGTTTTTTAGACATCACGTAAGCCAACCCTACATGGGCCATGTCAACATCTGGTAGTGAAGACGCCTTATTGTCTTTCAAGTCCAACCAGGAGCCAAAGTTATTCCAAGCTCAAATAAGGACTTTATATTAATCAGTCAAAAGGTCGGCACGTAGTCTCTTTTGGGGACTTTCTATATACCTTTATCTCTCTTAAACGATCTTTGTATCAAAAATGTAATTTTGCGAGGGATTGTCACTCGATACTTTCACCAAAGATAACATCCGTACTATTGAAAGAGGATAGTGTACTTCTATATATAACTCTTCATTTCCCATCGAGCATGGTCAGCCTGCTGGTGGTCAGAGGAGTTTGAATTTGTATACACCAGAAGCAGAATTTACCTTGTGTTTGAAGAATTCTTGGGCGAATCACTGGTCGTGGATCCTATTTTTGGATTTCCTTCCATCTCCGTGGGCTGTGTCTCAATCTTCATTCACTGACCTCAATCCGATCTCCAGCTTTTCACTCGAGCCCACTACAACCACACGCTGCCGCCACCACCAATCTTTTCTTGTGTTGAGAGGCAATCACGAGTTGGAAATTTGATGTTGAATGTATGTGTATGGCACGGGATTATGCAAAGATGAGATACAGGCGAAAGTCGGGTTTGTGAAGAGAGACGCCTCTATCACCACTTGGGAAGGGAGGATGGCCGAACTTGTAACCCAAGAGTAGGTCAAGTGAAACAAGCTTTACCTCTTAGTCAGACTGAGATGGTGGGCTCATCCGATGACTGGTGACTGAGACTGAGAGAGTGAAAGATTGTAACCGTGACTTAGTGAGCGAGTAAGTGAATGAGTGAGTGAGTGAGTGAGTGAGTGAGTGAGTGAGCGAGAGAATCGCGGAGCGAGTATGTGAGTCGGGTGTATGTGTGTCTTTACTGGGGACCAAACACTGCCAGAGAGAAAGAGACAGAGGGAGGGAGAGAAACACACACACACACACACTCACACACATATGCAGAGGATGGAATACGGAGGCGGTAGACGACCCACACAAGGCACCAGAGAGCACTCAGAACACGGAGAAGCACACAGAAACAATTCCAGCCAGGTTGGCGCGAAGTTCGAACGGAATAATCTGCTTGCCTATTCCTCAAGAGAGGTTGTCGAGGAAAGAAGGATTCCTTATTCCGAAAGGAGATCTTCTGAGATTGGAAATCCTTTGTTGTGATCAACACCGGCAGACAATCCGTTGAGTTGAGGGGGAAAAGGGGATACCTGGGTAGAAAATATGTCCAGAAAAGAAGGGAAAACCAGGTAAATTGGAAGTAACTCAAGTGAGTCCCACTTAGACGGATGGCCAGCTAGGCCGTAGTTGAAGGACTAGAAGCGGATTTGAGTTCATTTTCAAACGAAGAACATACGACAGCCGCAACCAGCCGGGCAAACACGACGAACACGACGAACACGACGAAGGTAACCACCACTATCACCGCCCATGCCAACTCCTCCAGCACGATGTTCGAGACCCTATGACGGCCGTCGACACACAAAAGTTTCAGTCAACCGTGCGTGCCATCCAAGGGAACTGGTGTGCAGGAAGACAGAGGCTCATGAAGCAGTTCCCTCCAATGCTCTCGCGTCTCCTCTCCGATTCCGATGGCAATCAGGGGCCATGATCCAACATTAGCTTGCCCGACATTTCCAGCTTTACCTGCAAACTTAGTTAGTACAGCGCGTTCAACTCGGGTCCGGGCGGTGTCTGATCGAGACCCTCAGACCCTGCAAGTGCGGGGGAACATACTCACAACGGGAAGCCAGGATTGCCAAGCTTTGAATGATCAGGTGCACCTCATCAGAAATGTGCGAATGGCTCGTACTCACGCGTAATTCTGACTTTATCAACCTCGCAAAGGCAACCTTATCGACATCAGGTTGCTTCTCACCAAGGGGATCTTCTCTGATTCCCTCGACCAACAGCCCGTCTCACCCTCCCGCCGATTCTGCCTCGGGGGAATTAGGCAAACCACTTCAACTACCTTCCTTTCAAAAGTAGAGATAGCCATTGAACAAGATGAGATACTCTTGTGGGAAAATACTTGATTTTTTTAAACCGGTTTGTCAACTAATCACGGTGGAGAGAGACAACAGTGCTTTAAAAGGAATCATAATACCCCATAAACTGCCGTCTGGAAAGCGTTTTCTAAAGAAAGATGTACCACAAAACTGTCTATTTTCACACCACAGGGTTTGGAAAAAGTGCTAAAATTGCTCAAGGTGATGCTGTTGTTATCCTAAGTTTCATTATATAACATTGAGTAAGCGGTGTAATTCAGAATTAGAGAAGTTTCGGCTTTAGATGTTTTAATTCAATTAACAACTCTAGTCTATCATCAAGCAAACTTTTTAAACTTAAGATGTACTTCTTGGTTATGATGCTACTTCTCTCCGCCTCTAGGCCGCATAGATTACTTGCGTTGGTAAATCATAATCGTACACGAAGAATGATATCAGCCAAATAAATGTTCTCTCCAAGTTCTTCCAAGTTATACCTGCTTTAAGGGATGCGTCCATCCACGCCTTAAAAGAAACCGTATTTGCCCATCACTAAAACAAAATCACGTGGTGAAGCGCAATTTGGTGTCGGCAGTTTTCAAGACATCTGAAATTGAGTACATTCTCTCTCAAAATCAATTTATTCTTCAGCAAGGAAGATCCTCTTTTTTTTGAGTTACTGTGAAAGTCCATGATTTGAGAACGACTGAAATAGGCCCTAAAATTTTAAACTAGTTATGATAAGTAAGTAATTTATTCCGCAAGGACAAAAGCATGGTTTTTGGTTGGCATTCATTCTATTTGGCCAAAAATGGTAGCTAAAGATTGGTACATTTCCCTTTTTCTTAAAAAGTAAAACTAGGCTACTAATTTATGTGGGTGTTTTTGTTCACTTTTTTGGTTAAAAACTGAGGCCAATTGTCAAAAACTACTTAACGAAACATTTCAAAATAATAGAGTTTTTACAAGTACAGTACGCGTTAGAATTGTTTTCGAGAGCATGTACATTAACATTTCGCAATTTATGAAGTGTGGCAAGCATTACGCAGTTTTGTAATTACTGGTAAATACAATACGGCAGGTCTTGATATCCTAGAAACAAAAAGAAAGAGTGGTGAGGGAGTTGTTCCGGTTTTCCTCCAAGTTATTTTCTGGCTTCTCTCTCTTTCTCTCGTCCAAAAGACCGTAAGGCTCATCACGATTCTCATATGTATGTATGTATGTATTTGATTCTCAAACACTTTATCAATGTATGTTAAGAATATGTCCATTATATTATAGCAATAATACAAGACAAGAAAAGGACAAAGAGAAAATAAGATTACAAAAATGGGAGGTTAGGACCAATTTGCCGGCTTCATGCCCCGATCAGAAGGATTTCAGGTATTTCTTGAACGATAACAGACTTTATGCGTATTGCACGTCCCGTGGCAATTCATTCCAATGTTTGATGACACGGTTTGTTATGACATTTTTCTTGAAATCCACTTTGACCGGGGGTAGGATCAAATCCATTTTTAGAGCACTTCTAGTATTTCTCTTATGGTATTTAACAGTTTGAAACAGTGGCCGGTCAATTTGGTCTGTCCCGTGGAGTAAGCGGGATGCTTGGGTTAGCTCGAGGTTCTTCCTCCTTTCCTCGAGGGATGCTATTCCAAGGGATGCCATCCTTTCAGGATATAAAGAGGTTCTCTGCTTTAACCAAGCATCCATTGTAAACCGGCGCGACATGTGTCTTGAGAAATCAGTTTTGGGTAAGGTAATTGTAGATGGATCTGTATTAATTGAGAATTCATGTCATTTAGGCCGGAATCGGTAGATTTTTATGTGCATAGAGACCAACACTTTGTTTACAGGGAATAAGTGTGTAGGTAAACTACGGTGTTTGGGGACAAATTTGGGAAATTTTAGTTACGGAAAAAGTCGCACAAACTCTCCAAGACAGTCTCAGTGTGCAATCTTCAGCTCTCAAGGATTTTTTTTCTCTTGAACATAATTTTTCTTGTTTGTTCCGTGATGTCAGTCCATTTTGTTAGAAGTATATAACATATTTGGTATTGTGGAATTCCTTGATGGATAAAGAAACTCTGCATGGCGGAAGGGAGTGCGTGTGAGAGAGAATGTGAATGGTCCTGGTGGGGTTGGCCGTGGTTCATAGTGCCGTCCACAAATGGTGTGGAAGTCAGCTTAGCTGTGTTCTTGCGGCGTGTTGGGCCCTTCCGTTTTAAACTTTACACTTGGTGCTTGCGAGGGCCTACAGACTTTTGCGTACGTCCTGACCTACTGAAGGGATCCCAAGGACTGGCTCACCTAAACTTTCAAGAAGAAGTACCACCATCACATGACCGCACCACCACTCTACTACCAGTCATAAAGAGGTCTCTTCTCCTTAGTTTCTGCATTTTTGTAACTAAAAAGATGACTGCACGCCAATCTTCAGCGTGTTAGCCCATCAGGTTTGGCACCACGTTGTCTACCTAACTTCTATCATCCTCTTGTCCTCATTAGAGGCAAACTTGTTGGCTGTTGGACGTGGCCTTGGATTTTTTTTTTTTTCAAAATCGCTCACAACAGTTATGGCAAAAGCCCAATGAACCGGTACAACAAGTTTTCCTTGGGAAGGGTTTTATCTCACGTGAGTAACCGCTCAGACCGGAAGCGAAAATTTTGAATACAAATATGAGGAGTACCCTCTTCAATCTTGATCCTCTTTCCCACTACCAGAAGATATGGCTGTCAACGTATTGTCACGTACTACGAGAAAATCTGGTTGCCTTGGATTGAATATGCGAGAGACCTGGAAGGTTTAATTCCACGCATTTTAAATCTCTGTTTCGTTCTTTGAGCTATTATAATTGATGCACTTGATTAATAAGCAATGGGTGTCTTTGATTGTCCGTCGTAGTTATTTTTAAGAGGCTTGCGTAAAAACGTAACAGTTGGCTCTGACCCTGGGATGGCTTGAGAGGTCATCCAAGCAGTAGGTATTCCATTTGACATTGAAGCCTAAGGTCATCCACAAGGAGTATATGGAGACGCACTCTGTCAAATTTCTGTGCCAAATCCATGACGCTGTTCATGGACACTTATTCTTCCTTGCTGAGGATGCCTGACAAGATTATTTTGGTGGTGGCCGTTGAACAGAGACTGGAAGGAGAGGCAAGAAGGAGGGGAGGCATAGGAGGAGGATGGGAGTCTTGGGACGCATGGTCTCTGTACGGACAGTAGAAGTTGGTCGTGGAAGATACGCACATGATTTTGTTCACGTCAATGGGCTCTTTCTGTCCTCGGAGTGAAGTGACGCGAGTGCTTTGAATGCGTACGTTTACTACGTACAAGCTGTGCATTCTGGGAGGGTACATTTGCCTCTTTTGCCTCTACATATCATAGCCCCTGGCTTCGCTGGACGGAGGGGAAGAGAAGATTGGCGAAGGGACACAGAGAGATTTTAAAAATAGATATGCCTTCCTTCCAACCGGAACTAAAGTCGGATAGTATAATGTGTGGGATGAATGCCTGATGGTTTGGAAGTATGTCCTGGACTGACAAAATACTACAGGTGGAAACTGTAGTATGTATATGGGTGTATGTATAAACATGTACGTAGGAGGCTGGGAGATGCGTCGCTTCCTCTGTTTCAATCTCAAGTTGTGCGAGAATCTTGTCTCGGTAATGCAACAAACATTTTTTGACACGCATTGACGTCCCAAAGTAACGTAAAACATACAGTTTTCAAAGGGGTTTGTCACGAATTACGCCTTTCTTTTTTTTCACTGAGGAGCCCAAAATGGCTATACTCCTTGATTTTGAATATTGAATGCTTCAAATTAATGTTAAAATTAGAAAATCTTTTGTCTCAAAAAACGTCGAACGTAGTTTTTTATGGGCTGGCGTTGGTAGAGACCTTGAATTCGCTTCTTGAGACTCGTGCATTTGCAGATGAAACGGTTTGGCCCTGAATTCCTCTTACGAACATTCTTAAGTAGTAAAAGGAACAGAAACCAAAGCTGATTGATCAACGTAAGAGTACGCTAACTGTCTCGGATCGCGTAATCTTCTTTGCGATTGTTGGCGGGAAGAAGTCGGACCCAATGAAGCTGAAACTTGATTGGATCTTTTTCAATGAAGACATGTATCCTCAAAAAGGACAAGCGATTAGTTAGCTTGCTGGGAGTGACAAATAACTTTGAAGAATGTTTGAACATGAACTTGAGGCTAGTATTTTTTTGTGCTCAAAATAATGGAACACTTTATAAAACATGAGATGATGAGAATATTTCATTGAAGTAAAAAGGATGAAGCTGACAATATTATTCTCAGATGCTTGTTTCTTGAACGTGCATCCCCTGTTCCGATTCTTTTTTTGGGTGCAATTCTGTGCGAGCAAGTGAACAAATACTTATGTATTTGGGCGTGTTTCGAAGTAGTCGAATTCATAAAAAGATACTTGCCGTAGGTTTTTTTCGTGCACCATCATACTTTGAGAAACTGATAAATGTACATGGAAGTGTCATCTCATTATAGATAGTGTTGACATAAAACAGGCGTTAGAGTAACTAAAAGACTGGAAAAAGAAGAAAGGGGTGTCAGTTAGAGTTCTAGCGAGAGGAAATACAAATTATGGTCTTTCGGCAGCACTGTCGGGCCGAGCTACTTCCCTTTCGTTACTCAGTGTCAACCAAAGCAGTCAAACAAGGAATCAACCCTCGGGCTCCCTGAATTCGGAACTTAATTTTGAGAGTCACGTAACTAAATGTGTTCAATGTCAATCCTGGTGCCAATGGGAGCCACTAATACTAGAGTTCTAGACAGATAAATGACACTACTCTGATATTTTTGGTTCCGGTGACGTTGCTTGGTGTGTGCGATGGGGATTGACATTAAAACGGACTTTCCGAGTCCGATTTGGTACTTGAGTTGCGTGATTATCAATTTGGAGCATTGCGTTACGGAATCATTACTGCCATCCTCAACACCATGATTCATCCAAAGAAGATCACGGATTTTTTTTACCCTTGCCTTACATGCGTCTCGTTTTAGATTAGATGGGAATGAATTGAGTAGGGCTAGAAGAGTACAAAAGTGAGATCAATACACCATTGCTATCTAATTTTAATTCAATTCCAAAACAGTGGGTTTACCTGGGCCCCAGATCCAAACCAAACGCATTTATATAACATTCTCTGATTCTATGTGTCATATACGGCTTTAGCTACCCTTCAGGCACCCTTTAACGTACTTCAAATATTTCAAATGCCAGTTGTTGAGCCACTTTTTATATTTCTTTTTAAAAATGCCTAGTTTGAATCTGCTGTTGCTGTGATTGCATATAAGGATGCCTGAAGAATAACTTGAAGCCTTAGAGTTTACTCTTAAAGCACAATTTTTTAAAAAAAATGTGTTTGGTTTAGATCTGGAATCCATGTATACTCAATGTTTTGTAACAGAATTGAAGGTTCAAAATTAACTGCAATGGTGCTCTGACCTCACTGTTGTACTCTTTTAATACAGGGCACTAGGATTGAGTGCAAAGAGAATGAAAGTATGTGAAACCACTATTTAAATGAGTGAAACAAGCCAAGCTGGAATTTCTCTGAGATGTTTTTCAAACATGACAAGCACCACCCACTATTTTTGTGAATTAACTTGAATGAAGTTTACTCACTTCACAAACTTATAACAGTTTGTAGCTTATAAAAATCATTGACCATTGCTACATGAGCAAACATATCTAAAGACCATTGCCTTAGGAATGAGGTAAACAAACCCCTTTTCATAAGTCCACAGGGCTTTATTGTATGGCTCTTTTACATGTTGACATGTATGAAACTGAACATGCCATCTTAAGTGTTAAACAAAATAACCCATAATCATGGAACAAGTTATGGACCCCTCGGTTCCTTTTAGCCTGTGGCTGGTTTGGTTTGGTCTTGTTATATTGAATGTAGCAAAAGTAGGGCTTCATAAAAACTGTCAGGGTGTGAATTAAAACCATCCATCCAACGTAATGCCACGTTCTTGTGATCACGCAACTCCAGTTCCAAAATCGGACTCGGAAAGTCCGTTTAAATGTCAATCCCCATCGCACACACCAAGCAACGTCACCGGAACCAAAAATATCAGAGTAGTGTCATTTATCTGTCTAGAACTCTAGTATTAGTGGCTCCCATTGGCACCAAGTTTGAATTTAAGCCAAATATTAATCACTCTCTGATAAAAACATTATGTTTTGAACGTTCTCAACAGAATTGAAGGGCAATATCAATGAACTTATCAATGCAGGCTCCCAAATCAAAACGGGTACAAGGTATTCCCCGTTTAAATCAGTTTGGATTTTCTCCTGCATGAAATGTACTCGTAATCACAAAGTGCACGTTCAGCCAAGGTGAATCCTTAGTGTTTCTTTCTAGCACAGTTTATGCATACTATTGAAGACGTTAGAAGCGTGAGATAGAATAAAATTGCTTTCATCTCAGGCGTTTTTTCACTTTTTAAGAACTAATAGACGTTTATTGGCCAATAATTTTCGTTCGGACTTGGCCTATAACAATCAGATTTCTGGCTGAGGTGGGGTGATTGGGTTCAATTTTCGGGTCAGGTTCAGGCCGTTTTCGGGTTGGCCTAGAGCAATCATTGGTATTATGGACAGTCTATTTCCTCGGTTTCACTTCGAGCCAACCTTATGAGCCCACCCCAACTTCGCTCACCCTAGGCACCTTTCGTCAATCCATCCTTTGAGCCATCGTAAGGGATCCATCTATTCAATTTATTAATTCTCACAAATATGAAACAAAATATTGATAAACATGGTTTCGAGCTGGGCCTGAACCAGAGCTCAGGCTCAGAGTCGCATCCAGTGGATCATCTCGTTAAAAAAGATTGGTTGGGTAAACCAGCGCTGTTGTTCCCCTTGATCGACCCGTACTGGGATATGGCGTGGGGTTGTGCATGAGTTAGCCCTTGGCAAATAGGGAAAGAAGAAACGGGAGGCATCAAACGTCAGTGTTTTGGCGTTCCAATTGGCTCAGCAGATTTCCAAACGGTCGAACAGGTCCAAAGATGTTTTACTAAGAACATCATAGGACCGCGAGAGCTCTCGCATTAGGAGGGAGTTAGGGAGCAGGCCAGAAACGTTGGAATAGTACAATATTTAGTATAAGTGAGAAAGGTATCTGATGATGTATGTCTTTTCCTAGCCCGATGTAAATTTTCCCCGCCTAGACATCCCTTCTTGAAGCCTCGTTCCAAAACAATCCTTGGTTATTGTTGTACAACGAACTTTTAGAAATACTAGAAATACGGTATGAACTGCGAACGAGCTTCCCGCCAAATCGGCCTGCTCTTGGTCAGAGAGCAACTCTGAGCCACTTTTCGAATTAATATAATGAAATAAGGAATGTAAATCTCCTCAATGAAAGGCATTAAAGGGTCAGTTTTTTCCTTAATTGTAACGTAGTTCACTTCAAAGTTATATTGTCAAAAGCTTATGTAACTGACCAAGAGGTGGCCGAAAATTCGAATTTTATGTACGTGTTATGATCGCATTGGTTCTTCGCTCAAAAACGAATTCAGAACTTCGTCAATGCAACAAGAAAGAGTCGTGCAAACATGAACGTTGGTTCTGAAAAACATGAAATGGTATCACTCACTAACCTCGCTTCTGGCTTAGACCTAGGATACAAGTCTCTAGTCCCTTGCTCTTGATTGTGAGGCCACTTTTCACCAGTACGTCTTCAAAAGCATCCATGGGCTTTATTTGTCCCAACCCAGGATTTAGGGTCAATTGCAGTGACCGTCGAGGCTTAATGTGCGTTTTGAGAGCACCTTCAAACCTTCGAGAATCAAGGTTAGTTCAAACCTCACAATGAAGTCCACTTCTCTCCTTTCTCGGGCTCCTTCATTGTTCAATTTGCTTCCCTCTAATAGGGAATACGTAGGCCTTATTGATCCGGTAGCAACTTTGAAGCCAGACTTCGACAAAGTTTTAGATAGCATTCCAGATCAACCCTACATTCAAAAACTAGCTCGGTCTGCCAACTCCAACTCGTTCGTAGACCAAATATCATAAAAAGATTAAAAAGTACGAAATAGACTAATTATAACTTTCAATTTAATAGTGCTGGGAATTACATTCCCTGTAGCGGTTAGAAAAGCCCGTGAAAAATCCAACCCCAAAAGATATAGAAAAACCTAGAGGGCTTGTCAGAGAAAAGTCACTCCAACCAAGCCACTTGAGATTTTGCTTTGAACACATTTTGGTAGTTGGGCTGCAGGGTTTCGGTCTGATCGACTTTTCTTGCGTTACTCAATTTCAACCAAGGCAGACAAACGAGCCATCAAACTTGCTGGCTCTCTGCATTCGGAACTTAAATTTGAGAATCACGTAACTAAATGTGTTCAAAGCCGATCCCCATCGCACACACCAGGCAGCCGCGAGGGAGCCAAAAAATCTCAGAAATCTCGTGAGTGTCGTTTCTCTGACTAGCCTCTAGAAAAACCTAATTCGATTTTTTTTTTCGTTTTTAAGTGGCATTCCAGATCAACCCTAAATTCAAGGATTAGCTCGGTCTGCCAACTTCAACTCGTTGGTAGACCAAATATGATAAAGAGATTAAAAAGTAGCAAATAGACGAATTATTGGGGATGTCAAGTAAACGAAATTCAGATGAAAAATGTGGTCCGGCACCCTGATTTTGGGCATTTTGGGGAGAGGGAGCTAAGACAAACATCACCGTCAACTCGCACCATTCGCCCATTGAATTTTCAATATTCGAGTGATTTTGAGCGAGTTGTGTTACAAAACCCTACTAAACGAACATGTTTGGTATTAATCAGTGAACGCACTATCAAATTGGCTCAATAACACAATGCTAATTGCCTAGACAAGCATGTAAAATGAAAACATGTCAAAATCCAATGCATGCACAGTGCGGTTTGGCTGGGCATGTTGTCTTTGATTTTACTCCATGGAATGACATCAGTTGTCCATGAACGCGTTTACTTGACTAGCCCTATAACCTTTCATTTTAATAGTACTGGGGATTACATTCCCTGTAGCGGTTAGATAAGCCCGTGAAAAACCAAACCAAAAAAAAGAATATACGCTTCAAATTGTGTCATTCTGAATAGGCGGGATGCGAGATTGAAAAAAAAAAGTTACAAATGCCTTTGGTTATTGTTCTCTCATCATGCCCCCCCCAATATCACTGCAAGAACGGGGTCTTCAAGTTGAAGTAACCAATTTGTAGTAAACGTTCATCCAGAATTCTCAGAAGCTCGTTTCTAGGCTGGGTTGCTGTCTTGTCACATTTTGCCATTTGAGGCACGTGAATGATGCAAGCGGTATATTTTCTTGTGTTATAAAACGAGAACATCAGCAAAACTTGAAGTTGCCTCTGTGGTTAGCATCAGCAACTTCTGCCCTTCATGGCGGATGCAGCTCAACAACATAATTGCACACAACTCTAAGACAGGGAACTAGCTGTAAACGTCAATTTTGCAAGAAAATCGTTGCGAAAAGAATTTGTCTAGACTTGAGGAATATTATCAGTGCAAGTGCCGTTTGACTTACATATTCTCTGCTGTCTTAACTTTTTTTCCTCTTGAACTGTCAATGGCAGTTATTTGCTTATTGGAAACTTTAGAAAATGAATGAAAGAAAGTTAATTTGGTCCTATTCACCAAAGGATACAAAGTCACTTTTCAGCTATCAAGTGACAAAAATTAATAAACTGAGGTTGGTAATGGATGTGTTTGCTTTCCTTACCTTTGCATGCGGGATAGTAGAAATTTTACCCATGAACACTTCATTTGAGAAAGGAAAAAGCAACAAATAAACAGTGATACGGTTTTGATGTGGCTTTCGTATTGCACTTGCTCAAAGTGTTTACTCATGCAAGGTATTTTTGGATATAATTGGTTACTTTTTCAATAGTCGGCTTCACGGGGGAGGGTTGAGGCTCTTCAATTTCAGGAGCTGTCCCCATCTATAGTTTATAACTCTGCATTTTTTTTTAAAGCCATCATAAGACCTGCGATGCTGATATATTTCATCTTTTTTTTAATGCCTGCCCGTTTCAAACACTCTGCACAGTGTCGTCTCTTTTGATTCATGCTAAAACTTTTTGTACAGCGTGGGCCATATAAATCTCCCGCCACTTTGTAGCTCCATAACTCGTCGCTGGTTCGTCAAAGGGGAAAATGATCATATTAGGGACGTAAGCTAAAATCCTTGTGAGTTTAGACACAAAAAATTGCGACTCCAGCCCAATTCTCCTTCACAGAATCGTAGTAAGAACATCCAGTCTCAAGTTGAAGCCACGCCGAAAAGGAAAAATCCATACTGCTCTTCAGAAATAGATGAAATTCGATTCACATATTCATAAATCATGTATCTGTCAGTGGATTGGATTTTGTTACTCTGGCTGAGATCGTTCGGAAGAACGTTGAGAAGCTATTCAATACGTATGAACTGCCCGGTGTTGGACATTTCGACGATTGTAGAAAACTAAATGAATGACACACTTTTTTAGATGACTCAAGAATCAACCAGAATTTTTACGATCTTTTTTCATCAGTCGACCTATCTCTGTTAGGCTAGTTGCCTTGCAAACTTAAAGAGATGACTCATTTGTGTTCGCTACTTGTGGTGCCGCCGTGTTCTGTGAAAGTCTTCGGAATTTGAGCGTGCTGACAAGATGCCGTCAAGATACGAGACGTCTTTGGAATTTACTGTCTCGGGGCGGGTTGACTCGATAGGAATGAAGAATGTGGCTGTTGCGCCATCCCTTCGCTTTTCCTCGATCAATCGAAGTGGGTGAAAGCCAACATTCCTTTCATCGAAGTCAACAAGCTCAGTCAGACCTTCATCAAGGAAAGTAAAGAGAAGATGACAATATGTGGGGTGCGGGAAAGAGAGGATTGTATCGTTTGGATGAAAACGGCCATGGATGAAGAAATCCCCTCTCCCCTGGTATCGTGCTCGACTCATTCGATAGATGGGACTCTAGTATATTGTGAAAAAATTAGCTATATTTTGAAGCACCGCTCTAAAGGCCGGTTGGTTGGTAGGTAAGGACATGCAAATCCCGTTGACATTGCGACTTCCATCTCATTAGTTAGCACCCTTCCGGAAGTAAGCTCAGGGGAATCCCGGTAATTGAAAACTCTGATCGGGCATTGTCTAATTCCAACTCCAACAGTCTCCATTCATTCATGCCCATGGAGTATTGCTCGGCACTTTTGAGTGCCGTCACGCCATTGTGTCCACCCACTGCTGTTGCACTGTCATTCATCACGGTCAGACCAAATGCGTAACGTTCGATGACCATCTCGGCCATGGGCTGCCATTGGTGATTGGTCAAGTTGAAGAAGTCCACAGTTCCAATATTATTGCCCGACAAGTCTCTCCCTCCTGCTACTAAAAGCCCATTTTCCATGAACGCACATGAGTGGTCTGCCCGCGTGAGATTTGGGGGTTTGAGCTCTGACCATTGGCCAGTGGTGATATTGAAGACTTCCATAGATGCCACGAGACCCGAGTCGGGAAGGGATCGACCTCCTAAGGCGTAGATTCCATCTTCATGGGTTGCAGTACAATGATCAGCACGTGGGTGGATCATAGGTACGTCCAGTTGACGCCAAGTGCCATCCTCGTAGTTGAAGATCTCGACCGAACTCAAAGCGTGAGTGCCATTGTGCCCACCCATAATGTAGAGTTCCCCGTAAGCCTCCACCGCTTTGGCCCCCTGGCGGCTGAATTTCATGGGTGATACGTCATTTTCCCATACGCGACGTACAATGTCATATCTCAGGCACGAGTTTTTGATTTCGAAATTGTCACGCCCACCACACACGTATAAGGAGGAGCCCACGGTTGCCGAAGCATGGCCCCATCGTACCCACTCGGGTGGAGTGTCTTCTACTAAACCCGGTTTACAATGACCACTTTGCTCTATGACTTCGACGTCGTTGATGCTTGTTTCAAAAAAAATACCGCCAATAATGGCCGAGACCCTTTGCTCGGTTTCATCCCTATAACAGGACCGGTCACCCGTGTAGCAAAACGTACATGAAGTGTTCCTTGATCCACATGATTGGAATAAATGGCAGACCCCTCGAGTTGATGAATCCCATTCTTGCGCTTCATACCAAGTCCACCTTGAAAGAGAGATAGTAGAATGGCAACTTATATGACTGACTCAAAAGATAATCGCTCCCACAATAGTTGAGCCTCTGTCAAAATTAGCGCCCCAGCCTAAATTAGCCACTCCCCTCTTCCAAAAAAAAGACCCCGAAGTGTCTGGGGGATGAACTAGATTGTCAGGCGCCCTTGCATGCCCGAGCCAAATTAACATAACTTAGCTGATATATTTTTTGAAAGGGGAAAAAAATCCTCTATGTGTGGCTGGTAGACTGGCTGGCCAACTGACTGGCTGGTTGACTCTTGGCATTTGATTGTGCGAGGTAGTCTGAGATTACCTACCATTCACATGTGGCGTGCTCATGGCACCTTTGCTGACACCCCAATTGATTGAAGACCTGACTTGGCGACTCCAAAAATTCACCATCCTCTTTTTGGCACGCGTTATTATCCACAAGACAGAACCCACCGCCACGGAAAGATGGCTGATAATCAGTTCCAGTCGGTGCACAATTACCATAGCTAAGCAGCTCGGAAGCGAGGATTGCAAAGACAAGCACAAATCCAAGACGAAGAGTAGGTCGAACCCGGCAGGCGCGAGCCAGAACATGATGGTAAAAATAATAATGCATCTTCAAAGGTGCCATTTCAGCTGGTCTCGCTCGATTCATCCAGTGACTGAGCAAGCGAGCGAGACGTCTCGCGCTATCAACTTCAGGCCATCATCATATCTTTGTTTTTTGAGCTGTTGTGGTGATAATAACAATGTGATAAAAATTGCAATAGGCATCAAATTGGGATTTCATGAAACCACAATCTACTACTCAAGCGATGCAGGATGTTTGCCCATTGTCATAGAGGCGCCAGATTTTCATGAAGCACAGCTTACATACAGCAACTCTGCATCATGTATGAGGCACATGTTGCACGAGAAACAAGAAATAGATAATGCTGAAGGTGTCTAACACACAAGCACAGTATGTACATGCAGAAGAGTGATGAGAGAATGCTCTTTCTTGGCGGAGGAAATGTACGGAGCAACGGTAAAATAAGACTCATGCAGATGGTGTGGATGGTGTGAAAGCCATCCCTGCTACCTTGGAGAGTTGTTCTCACATCGATAGATGTTTCAAATAATACGTAGTACGTACAAGTATCACCAACTGCTGGGCCACTTCCATACTCTGAGTATGAAAACAATGCGCTTTAGAACGAACTGAAATTCGTATGTAGTCAAGTCAATCTGACCATGAATCCGACGTCAGATTTGCTTTGAGGTCTAGAATTACACGTAAATGGAGTGGTCATACACCCCCTACAGTTTCATATTTTCAAGTCAGAGAATCATATCCTTCTCTCCCCCCCCCCCTCTCCTCTCGTGAATCGGCGCCTCTCTGAACTGCAATTTGTTGAAGTAAAATATAAATCAAGCTCGATCGCTTTTGTTTTGCACCATCGTGCTGGCTGGATCTTCGAAACGAAAAAAAAATCTCTTGGCGTGAAAGTCGGGTTGTGGTGAGGTAGGCAATCAGTCTGTCATTCAGTCATTCAGTCAGTCAGTCATCTGACGATAAGTACCAAACCAGAAGTCGAGTAAACGTACTAGCAAGATCTTTCAAAAGTGTTCTTTTGGCCTTCAGAATGCACGATCATAATTAACTCGGACCAAAAAAAACAACGACGCGAAGAAAGTAATTCATTTGTTTTTGATGATATTTCAGATGCGGCTTTGCCAGCTAATAAGGTGTGCGGATTGTATGATTTGCCCGACAATTTGAAGGACCTGATGAATTAAGGACAATTTGCCCGAATAACGAAGACATCAACACTTGCACCATCTACCATTCAAAGCTTCAAATCACCTTTCTAAAGCGAGGTTTCGTGTTGACGAAGTTTCAAATTTGCGAGTTTGATTGTTTCGCGCCTTGGCCGTACAGCAGAGCTTCAAATCACCTTTCTAAAGCGAGGTTTCGTGTTGACGAAGTTTCAAATTTGCGAGTTTGATTGTTTCGCTTAAAACTTCGAATCATTCCCTAGCGCGAATTTCGTCCTCGTTCCAGGATCAATCAAGAAACATTGGCCTACTTTTGATTATACGTATAGGCCAGTAGCACTTCCGATCGATTCATTAGCATCTTGAGCATGCTTTCATTCGTTCAATTGAATTTGACCTGTGATTAGGTTTTGATGATAAATTCTTTGTTGTGTCTCGTTCTGATAATGAAACCCCTTAAGAGCGCACTAATAAAATACATCAAGCATCCATTACCAAGGTTTTCTGGATTTATTTATCCCCTAAATTGCATCTGGATAAAGAGCCTCATGACTGTCGGACTCTCCGACTCTTTTCTCTTGTCCAATGCCAATGCTGCACACAAGTCCCACGCATTTCTCGGTTCCAAGTTCTAACCGTGGTTCAAGGCCCTGTTGTCCCTTCGAGGTTTGCGCTCGGATGCTCGAACGCCAGGGAGAAAGCCTCGAGCGGTGATCTACCTTGTTGTAACCCTGTTTGTGGCGTAGCCAGACACGACAAGGCCCAATTGTGTTACGCTAGTCTGCGATGCGGTATTGCGATCCCCGGTAAAGCAACGTGTATGGCCTCAAAACCATTCCGCGGGGTTTCCATGAAAGGGAAGGGACAACAACCACCACCACACTCCTCCGGCCCCGCCAATCCTCGGCTGTCTCAAATACGTACATCTAACACAAACACGAACACGAATAGAGGGAACCACTAGTAAAGAAATCTCGCAACGATTCTTGGTCCCCTTCCCCCGACGACCAGCCTTCAAGCACGTGTTTACGTATTGACGCGAGGCACACTCGCCAAAGCCCCTCGACGAAAGCCAACGAAAGTCAAACATTAACAGTTACGAATATTGCCTTGCTCTTTCTTGAACGATTTTTCCAAACTCAGTCGACTTAAAGCCTTTCTAGACTATCAACGGCACTTATCTACGCTCTGAAAGCAATGTTCAGTTCTCTGTGGAACGTCTAAAAGTACCCGAAGACGTTGTGTGGGATTGACAGACAATCCCTTGTCCCCAACTTTTCTTGTTCCACTCGGGAGAGGGCTGGATGAATCACAGTGCTAGTCGAACCCGTTGACCGGGACCAGCGCCAGTGATCAGGATGACTTGGATACACATTTTTCTGCTCAGTGCCATTCAAGGTAAGTGTTCCACAATTGGGCTCGATCAAGATTTGAACACATTTCATTACCAACGCCGGGGCCATTGAACCTCCTTCAATTGACCACCCTCTGTTTCCGGTTTGAGAATGAATTTGTTGTAGCTTGATTTCGTGACGAGAATTATCAATCGGTGCGTATTTTTGAGGTGCGTTGAAAAATGTTCGGTATAGAGAAGCACCTTTGAAAAATTCGTCCATATGTGCAGGTTTGGATGGCATTGATAAAGTTGAAAGTGAGGTGAAAAGTCCGAGATCGATTCATTTAAGACAGAGGGGGGGTGTTATTTTCCGAAGTCTTAAACAACGGCAGCTGCTTTTGGTGCTTGACAATTGAACTTGTTCTTTTACCCTGTGGTTCGTCAAAACGTGAAAGATTAGTCTGTAGCTTTTCTCTTGGTTTCTCGTTTGGGACAAAAAGGAACATTTTGCTTTACTTTCTCTCATTTACGATTTATGGTCAATTGTTTATGTTACTGGTTTCTGAACAAGGAAAATTTGGTGAAAATGGATTTTCAAGACTCTGTTTTCCCATGTCTGCTCGTCATTTGCCATTCTGATTCGTATGGACATTTGTTATTCAATTGAAAGATGAATAGAGTTCAGTTTTTATTCACCTATCCTAAGATGTGTTTCGTGCGCCATTACTATTCTGACATCAATCAGTTACGTTCAACTTATTTAGATTATTATCCTATTATCATTATTAATTAATGGATATGCAGTCTTTCATTCTCATGAAATCTTTTAGATGCACATTCAACAAAGCTAGGAGGTAAACGTTGATTAGGACCAAGTAAAACACGACAAAGTAAGTAAGAATACCACATATAATTCTCCCGTCAAATTCCCTCAACAAAGTAGAAAAAGTCCGTTCTTGGATTCTTGGAGTGCGTAACAAACTTGTAACTTAATGTTCATCAAAAGTTGACAATGAATTCATACACTGATGATGTGACTAGTGAGAGCTTGGACAACCATGAACAAATGAGAAATTCGAGTTGGAACAGGATCAAAAATGCAGTGTAGATTAATTGATTCGTTAACTAAGACAACATGCTTTCCTTTGTTCGAATGACTGAATGCGAACTTTTAGTAAAGCGAGCTTAGATTTCGAGACGGCTTCGTTTGTCCTTAAGATGCAAGCTTTTTTTTAATCATGAGCACATCGTTGACCAAATCTAGTTAAACGAGAGACGAGAATGAAACTCCCATGGAAAGTGACTAAGCCATAAGGTTGCTGTTTCAACGTACATATTTGGCTCTACTGAGTGACGGTCCGATGGGGATTGGGTTGTACTGAGTAAATGGACAGCGAAGAGGCCCCTGGCCCAATGGCCCTCTTCCGAGATAAATCATTTGGTTAGAGCCGGTTTTTGGCCTTGTTTTGAGCCCAATTCCTCTTTGTAAATCGCTGGGTCCTTCATTTGGAACGGATTGAGATTTGTTCCCTGACATCCAACTCGATTGAAAGGGTCATTGACAAATCAGGTCCAATTTCAGGATCATTTCCTCACTGCATACAATAGCCTCAGTCGCGCAGTAAATGGCTCCCATTTCTTCTCTCAATCAAGCCTTCTCTGTATTGGAAAAGAGCCCTCGCTTGAAACCCTCAACTTCTTCTTTCCTCAAGATTGCTCAATTTGATCAGAATGTCCTATTTTTCAATGATTTTTCTTATCTTATTCCTCGACTTGTTTGCCAAGTTCTCGTCACTGCCCGATCACCTAATCCCTGATAAGATTTTAGTGCAAAACTTGTGCTAATCATGGCCCAATGGGTTAATAAACATGAATCTGACGTGCACTTCAAGATCGCTCCTTTCAACCAACGACATCTGGAAGAACACTCTCACTACTTCTGGTTTTGGAGCATCTTCGCCAGTTTGAATTTGGCGCTCAATCTCATCTCCATCACGCTGAGTTGGTGGTTTCACAAGGGTTGCGATCTTCCGTTCTCCACATTTCTTCTCTTTTCTGGAGGAGTGGGAAGCTTTCTGTCATTGTACAAACTCGGACAGTCCATCTTATCCCGTGTTCATAACTATTCAAAGGACTCTGATGTTCAAACGTGTTGCCACCATGTTCGTTTGAGTGTGGGACTTTTCCTGGAAGGGGTCTTCGCCGTTTCTGGAATCATCTTACTGGCCAATTATTATCCGGATTGGATCCGCCATGGACGTTGCTCAGGCTATCTTGTGTATTGGACGTAGGCTATGGTCCTCGTTGGGATCGCTGGATCCGTGGTGACAATCTGTTCAATTGCGTGTTTCTGTGGGTGTTTCAGTTTGCGCTTTATCCTCCGATGGCGAGCCAAACATAAAGCTTTTGCCAATGCCGATGGCTACACAAATGACGACCAAGAGTATTTTGAGTCATTCCATTATGAAACCGATTCCATGGAACAAAATTGAGACACCAGATCCACCACATGGAATCACTCTGGGATCGTGATAAAGATTTTGATCTATGGTTGTTCCTCTACCCTAGAGCAGCCAGACTAATAATTGAGCAATATCTCTAGCTCAAGATAATGACGCCGGAAACGGGTCCATAAATCACGTGTTGGTCCAATGAAGAAGTCTTTCGTCAAATGAAGTGTCAACGACCAACCATTAACTCTATCTCTCAACTTTCTAAGCTGGATTGTATTGTTAAGGATACGGTTCAATGATGAATATACGTTCTCAATATGTTTCATTTGCTCAGTATTGAATTAGCCTTATCTCATGAAATGGCAGAAGTGTGTGTTTCCACTTGTGTGCTCGAACCAGCCTTTCTGGGGACTCTTTTTTTTCCTGAATGGACTTCACGTTAGCGATAGTTTGTTGGTTGTGTAAGAAGTGTAAGAAGTGTCCGTGATGGTGTGTGTGTGTGTTTGTGTGTGAAGGACTGAAAGAAGAAGGCCAGTGGGAGTAGCAACCCCATCTCCTCCACTTTGGCTCGGGGGTCGAGTCGCTAGATTCAAGATGGATGAGGGAACTCCCATGAAAACAAATTTGGCACCTTATTCAAAATTCGGACGTGGAGAAATGGGTTCACTCACGAAAAGGTTACTTCAATGGACACTACTTCCTACAGACACGGAGCATTGCTTGTGAATGTATATGTGTAAGTACAGTATGTAGTGCTTGCTTCTTTTACCAAGAGGCTGTGGAACAGGAAAAGGGGGGGGGGAGAAAAAGAACCACAGAGAAAGGGCAGGAAATTTACCTGAATGTTGGGGAACCTGGAACATGCCATTCTAATGGACTTGAAAGGTGACAGAGAATGTCCGGACCAAATAGACTTTATGTATTGTCCGTTTGCACAGGTATTAGGTATTGAATTATCCCTCTTTGCGGTTGTTTCTTTTCTAGGTTGGTGTGCGGCCTTAGAAATAACTCATTTCAATGTGCCTCGTTTTGTGGATCGGAAAGAAGACGCCGTTCTGGAGTGTGCGTTTGGTTTGCAAGCTCGCGAGCAGCTCCAGTCGGTCAAATGGTATCATATTGACCACTTGGGAGGGATGCGAGAGTTCTACTCGTTTCAACCCGGTCGGAATCCGCCAGCCAAGACCTACAAACTCCCAGGGGTGTTTGTGGCGGTACGAATTGCTTTCTTACTTTTTCTTACATACCTAAAATGGACGCGAATAAATCAGACATTCGTGGGTGGATCTAATGCCACATCATCGTCGTGATGACTCGATTTGCAATTGCTTTCATTTCAGATGCGCCATTCCAATATTCGACGAGTGCTCTTGAGACGCGTGTCCTTGAATACCACGGGCACTTACCGATGTGAGGTCACGGCCAAAAGTAATCCGGGTTTCGATTCCAAAAATCTCCAAGCCAACATGGTTGTTTTAGGTAATGTAGCGGGTTGTATTAATGGGACCGGGCAGAAATCTCTTGAAGCTTCTGGCTTCATATCTCCCATTCTCAGATCTTGCCCAGTGCTACGTAGAGAAAAATGTCCACGACATTGTTCCTAGGAATTTAAACACAAGTTATCAGGGCAAGTTACTAATTAAACATGACATTGGCCGATTGCTTAACCATTTGTAACTTCTGCGCCCCGTCACGACCGATCGGCCACTTTAACCGTAACCTCTCGGAAAAACCTATTCACCTCATGGATCTCTCAAATTTAGACCGAGTGACGGGTCGCTCATGACTTATGTCGACCCGATTGAAGTGTTGTAATCTTCTTGGAATCGGTAGCGATCGAATGTGATTCCTTCCTCATCCATCACAAGCTCTATTGATTTTCTGTAAGCTCTCACAAGCTATACCCATCGGGTTTCTCCATTTTAATGTTTCCCTCTGATTTCCGTCTCTGAAAGACGTTCATTGGAACAACTCGAAATCCAATCTGATCCTCGCCTGGCTGTCGCAATTTGGCTCTTCCACCTCGATCTGGTGCTCATTCATCCATAACACCGGAGAGAGTACAATGGTTCAGTGTGTCTGACCCCGGGAAATGACCAATATGTGGAAAACTTTCCCGAGATGATACGAACAAACTCACGGATTCCTTCCCCTCCTTGAAAGAACAAATTTCCACTAAAGTTGGCCATGAACTCAATCAGAATGGGCATTAACTTTGCCCACGGAAGCGAGGGAGGGGTACGTTAAAAAGACCCATTCATCAAATATGGCCACACTGATTCACTTCCGGGGGTCGACAGTAAATCGCTCCCCGGGTTCAAAATTGAGCACAAAAAAAGAAGCTGGTGACAACGTATTGGCAATTGATTTGCCAAGGATAATGAGGCGAACGAACACAAGACTTTCCGGCTGATCCTCTTCCTGCCTCTGCCCTCCATGTTCACCACTAATCCGGTGGTAATCCCGTTAAAGCCTCTTGTCACACGGTCTATTGTATATCGGATAGGCCAGAAGGGTAGGCGGTGAGGAAAAGCCTAACGCCACAAAAACTCACATTTGACTGGCCGACGAGTAAGGTCGGTTGAGGTCGGTGGACCTCTGGTCTCTCTGTAGACTAGTTCTGTTGGGATTGAGGGCTTTTTTTTTGTCCCTTTAAACCTCTCGAGAAGTCCAAAGAGAGGGCGGGAAGTAATACTTATTGACGATACAACAAGACCAATTGCGGACTTGCGGTAAGCGGGCGTCTGACAGCTCGACAGCCTTTTTGAAGCCCACATTCAGATTGATCTCCCTCCAGATTTGCAAATTGGACACGGGAAGTCGGGATTATTGTTATTAGTACGAATTGGACATCACCCTTCAGCTTAGCTTCATCGGTTGCACTTATCATTTAGTCAATTGCTAAGTGAGCGGTGGCCTGACTTGGCAAGATAATAGATGGGCCCAAACTCGAGCCCAATCAATCTTGTTTCATTCTGTTACACCTGGACTACAGTGGACAATCAATCCCGGTTCTCGGGAGAAATCCGAAAAGTCTCGGAAATGCAGTTCCAAGCACGCCGAAGTGCATTCCAAACTTGCACTCAACTGCAATTAATGAGACTACGCGACTACTCGGAATATGCTTCATGAAGCTTCTTGTCGAAGGCACTCCTAACAAGAAAAAGACGCGAGCGGTTCCACTTTTCATCCCGAGCTCGCCGACCTCATTGAGTTCACCGAGCTCTGCTCGTCAGTATGCTCGGGAGTTGATTGCGCATCAAAGACACTCCCTTGGCACCCTGAGAAAGGCTAAAACACTCGGGATGATTTGTTGCCCTAACTAATGACTGGCTCGTCTCGAGAGACTTTTCACTTCTGTGCTCCTGATGAAGATCCATGTTCCAGCAGTAATTCTTTAAATATTGCACTGGAGCTGAAGAATCGCATGGTTGTAAGATTACGGTCGAATTGTTATTATTACTCGCACTATCAAGTTAGCTCTCCGTGGCAAGGCAAGAGAGTGAAAGGGAGCATAGATAGGGGATGGATGAACCTTGTGTTCTCCAGAAGGTAGATGGAGTTGATGGCCAAACTTGGAAGCGATCCCAAAGGATCTCATCAACATCAGGTTGGGAAGAAGAACGACGAGGTTCGAGGTACTGCGCTTTTTTGGCACTAGGGACCTCAACCCCGTACATTACTACTAGAGACCAGTTCTATCCAAGCCTCCCACCCTGGAGAGAGCGAAAATGAAGTGATCCCTGGAATAATGAATACTCTTGTAGCGTACGAATGTATGTAGGTTACTTACTCCTCCATTGAACATGGAGCCACGCAACATGTCAAGTACTAGTTCCTGTTAAAGAACAATGTGTTGTCATTTGCATTTGTGGAATTTGTTGCTCTGCCATCTTTTTGTCCTATAACGATGATCATCATTGCTGCCAGCTACCGACAAGTCGATTTAATATTTGATAACCTCGTTAGTCCGTAAAGGTTGGCATGGAAGGGGCAAATTTGATGACATTTAACAATTTTCTTTGGAACCTTCTTTTACTTTCCCGAGCAAATTGTGATTTTCATTTATCCTCTTCCTCTAAACCGAGTCGGAGTCAGCAAAATGGATAGAGGATATGGTTTCATGTTGGCAAATTGATTCCCGACTCCTGGTCCGAGATGTCTCTTCGCATTTTGTAACCAAGATCACGACCGACCGCAAATCTTGGGCAACTGTCAGGCCAAAATCGACCCTGGGGACTCATGGACTCTGTACTTGTCCCACTTGGTCTTTGGTCCAACTCTGGTCGAACTGTGGTCCGACTGGACCCAGTGGGGACACGGGAGGAAAAAGGATCTTCTCTTTTCCCCCTAAGAACTGTCATTGGACATCAAGATAATTTGAGGATAGCTTGCTTTAAGAATACCCATCACCCTTGAAGGCGGGCGGAAGAACCATTATTGGAATATACGACCACTGCCACCCAAACGGAAAATTGAACGTTGCTCTGTAAGGCGAAGATGCTCTTCGATCTTCATTTTCATGGTGAGCGGGAACTTTTTGGGGCTGATGTTGTTCAAAGGGCCATTTCCAATACACTTCTAATCACTATAATTGAAGCAGGTGCAGAGTAATATCCCGTACTAAATGATGGATTCTCTCTTCCTCTTGCTTATAAGCTCTCTTTTGGATGAAGGCATTTCTTCTCTCCGAAAGTTGGGGTCAATTTCTTCTCACTCTATCTTCCCTCACTGCTTCCTCGGCTATTGTAAAGCTCGCTACCCTTGGAGTGTAATGCAATCATCGAGGTTATTGAGTCAGATGATAATACGCACTTGATTGGGTGTTAGAGAAGAGTTTTTTTTAGCAATCTTGAAATATCCCTCGGAACATTTTTCACAAAAAATACAAATGGACGTCACAAATAGACATAAAGACAAAGGGCTTTATACTCCTACAGAAATAGCTCCCAATCTAACACAACCTCGGGATCCAATCTCAGTCTGGACTATCTAAACATAAAGAGCTCTGTAACATCCAGCGACTCACTTGGCTCTCCTTACTTTAGGAGGAGATGTCGACTTAATCTCTAGAGAAATTGCAGGGCAAATTCAATATTGCCGAAGAAGCCTTCCTAGCTGGTTAGGATCAACCTGCAATGGGTATTTTTCCGAGGTTGCTCTTCGAAGGAGAACCAAGCAGGTTTACGAAATTGGAAGATGGCAAAGAAGCTGGAGTGGTGGAACCCTACTTTTGGTCAGTTAAAAGAGGGACCTCATTTCTTCAGCCTTTTTGTTCCACTTTGAAAGGATAGCATTGCATGCTTTTTCGATGTGGACGTATGGCAGCTAGTCACAGGAAGAGATTGCACATCGAACGAGGAGTTAGTCCTAGTACGGAAAAACAATCTGGAAAGGCTGTTTCTTCAGAAAAAGCCTCCTCTGAAGATCTACACATTAAGGAGAGAGGGGGCTTCTATGGCCAGGGACTGGCAACCTTTGTTACCTTTTTCTGTCTATCAAATTGTAGTCGTTGGTTGCCGTGCTCTTACTGACTTTATTGACAGTTTTTGCTCACTTGGGGTACACGAAATCCTCCTCTTGTGGCCCGCCCGGTCGCTCAAAAGGCCAACAAAGGCCACTCTTGACACTCAATAATGCCTTTCCACAGAAATTGATAAATTGCTTTGCATTCAATATTGAAAGTCAGAAAAGTAAGGCGGAAGACGGATGCGCTGAGCTTTGCACTAATAAAATATCTTTTGATCAAAAGCTTTTTTTTTTTAAACAAAATATGTCACAAGCAGACACTATCTGCAACTGTCTTTTTTCCTAACACCACATGTTTCTTTCCGTCTATTTCGGCGAGTGGCAACCTCTCATTAGTTAGCTCAGATTTAGCCTAGCAAATTGACCGAGCTCGTTATTGAAAGGAGAACAAACAGGGATTCTGTCACATGTAACGGAAATCCGCTCCGACAAGGAGGACCCACAAGAGTCAACCTTTCCAACCTCAACAAGAGCCCCAAAACTTGGGCAGGATTATCCCCTCGAGCATCCAGAGGATAGGAAAGCAGAAATGTGAGAAAGAGAGAATACGCCGGGTCTGAAATGTTGGTCGATTTCTTCACTGACTGACAGGTCATTCTGAGAGCAAGATGTGTGTCCCGCTCTTTGTAATGGGGATAAGCTTTCAATATTTACTGATTGACAAATGTCGCACAAATTTCGAGTCTAGAGACTGGGATTGCGTTTGTTTGGCACGAAGATGTGAGTGGTCATAAGATGGTTTTGATTCCTTCCCTGAAATAGGATCGTCTTGCTAAACATGTGATGCGGGAACAAAAGCATGAGGAATACAATAGTTGTGAGCATGGAAAGAAGGATGAGGCCTTTAGACGGCAGTAAAGTAAATCTGACCAAAAGAACGAGAAAAAACCATCTACTGTATGTAGAGGCTCGTCAATGATGTTACATGACAAGGTCAAGCCTAATAATATCGACATAACTTTCCAAATGCCTTGAGTGCGGAGAGCAAATACGAAGGATCAAGGGTCGTTCTCATTTAATGCCCACTCTTGAAACCATGAAAAGGCAAGCAAAGAAAAAAGTGACAGTGCCAACCAACGGTAAGAGAATGGCTTTCCAAAGGCCATTGACCAATACGGTGTTGTTGAGAATGATGCTCTTCATGATGTCACAAGCAAATGTAGTTGGGATTACCGCTGATATCACTTGAAGCACTTGCGGCATTGTGGATCTTGGCCATAGAATACCAGAAACAATAAAGGCTGGCATGACCACTGCCATTCCCACTTGGATCACCTGGTCCCTGGAACGGCATAATGAGCAAATAAACGCTCCCAAAGCCATGCCACAACATGCTTGAAGGAATAAGAGAAACCCGGCAAAGAGTATCACTCCAAAAGAAGTTGTTGGGAATAACACGACCACCAAGATCAAGGACGACACCAGTTGAACGATGACCACCACCAATTGGCAGATGATTTGTGTGAAAATGACAGCAGAGAATGGAACTCGGCATACGAAATCTCTGAGCAGCAACCCTGCTTCCTTGTCGGTCATCAGCTGATCTGCTGTGAGCGCCATAGGGAGAAGGTTAAGCAGTAAGGTCATCATCCCGGGGAACATCAGCTCTGACAGGTCGTAATCGTTGTGCCGAAACTCGGGATTCAGGGAATGAAGTGCAATCCCAGGGGATGAAACCATCCTGATCAATGGTTCCAGGTGACATGATTCACCATATTGGTGGAAAAACTTTTGCAGGCTCAATAGAAGGTGCTCTTGTAAGGAGGCTAGCACTTTCACGCTGGATGCGTCCATGTAGACAAAGATTCTGGCCTGGTTCAAAATATCCACCCCATGAACATTGTCCATGTCGATGAGGGTGGCAATTCTTTGTTCAAGCCCAATCGAAAAGTCGGAGGGAAACTGCACAAATCCATGGGCTTTCCCGAGAATGACAGATTCTTTGGCAGTTTCAAACGATTGGAAATGCTTCAAGTGAAATATGTGAGGATCCAAATTGACTATCACATGGCACGAAACATCTTCACCCAAGCTATAATCTCTATCTAAGACCATTTGAAGGTCCATAGAGAGGCAAGTCAAATTTGTTCTTTCTTGAGGGTCACATGCACTTTCTTCATTCACAACTCCCAAGTCTAGACCATGCAAAGGTCTTCCAATGCATACGAGAAACATTATGTAAGTTAAAAGTGGTAGAATCGCTTGGAAAGACAACAGGACTGTATGTCTTTGTAGAATCTTCATGTTCTTACGAATGAGAGGCTTCAAAACACTACCGAATGAGGGGTTGACAACTAGTTCCTCCCGTTCTTGGGTTGGTTGTGGCTTATTGGAAGATCCGAAGCTCGAAGCTGAACCACATGACAAAGGCTTGAGCTCGAAAGCATCACCACTTTCCACGGAAAAACTAAGTAAAGATGGACTTGGATCCTCAACCAAGCAAAGGTCAAGAAATATCTTTTCAAGGGAGGTTTCGTTTCTTTGGGACATCAACTTCTGAGGGTCATCCTCCACAAGCATCCTACCGTCCCTCAGAAATCCCACCTTTGAGGCAGATGCCACTTCTTGCAAATAATGCGTGGTGATGAGGACCGTGGTTCCACTCGTCGCCAAGATATTCAACTCGGTCCATATCGCTCTGCGTAGGAGAGGATCCACGCCAACTGTTGGTTCATCACTTCAAAGCAAGAACGGCAGTAATGATGAAGGCAGAAATCCAGGCGTCTGTCAGTGATGGCTCATACTTACAGAATCAATAATCGAGGATTATGAACCATTGCACAAGCCAAGGACACCCGTCGTTTCTGTCCTCCACTCAAAAACGAGATTTGACGTTGCTCCAAACCGTCACGATCCAGGTTGAGCAACCCCAAAACCGTTGTCACCCGAGAGTCCAATTCCTGGACGTTGAAAATCTGTCCATAATAGTGAAGGATCTCACGCGGGTTGAAAAAGGCGTGAACTGAGAGCTCTTGTGGCATATATCCCACCGTGGGTCCAGGAATCCCTAAATCTTGGTCGCCCGGATTTTTCCCGGCAATGCTGACACTCCCGGAATCTGGTTGATTCAGGTCCAAGCAACAAGATAGAATAGAGGTTTTTCCACTGCCCGAGGGTCCCACCAAGCCGTAAATGGTTCCTCGATCCACACGTAGCGAAACGCCCTTCAAGGCTGAGAACCGTTTCTTACCTCGTCCATAGGATAGGCACACATTATCGAAAACTATATCCATTTCGTTAATTTGTTTTTATGGGCGGGCTTCGAGAGATGATATATCTATCCCTCTACTGATTTGAGCTGAAGGTCAACTCTCAAGTTTGACAAGTGAAAGCGAGTCGATTAATAATCGAGATGTGCAGGATTGAACTTTGTAATCTTGTGATAATTGCCAACGTGTTTTTAGGGGTTCTTACAAAGTACGCTTTTGACGTTCGTTGATAAGAAATATTCAGGTGACATATTCCTTATTTATTATCTGCGTCTTAATAGCAGAGTTAGCAAATGGAATCTATTGTGGACTAGTACTTTGATTATTTACGAGAGCAAGTAAAACGAGCTTCACTCTTCTCATTATTCCTCACCAATGACATTGCTGTTGAAATTGATATATCGAATCCAATGGCATCAGTTCTGCTTGAAAATTAACACCAACAGACCACAAAGTGCCAAATATACTATGCCTCAGTAAATACTTGCATTATCGGCGAAAATAGTAGTCGCTATGATATGGTTTGGCTCAATAAGGTTGAAAGGCTCCTCTATTAAAGCAAAACATGTTTTCGTCATTAACAATCTTAATTAGCACTCATTCCCACCAACTCGTAGTCGTAGGAAGTCATTGCGGACTACAATCTTTGAACAAGGTACAAAATCGAGGGGGGGGGAGGCCCTTTCTTGGCCAGGTCGGTTTTCGAAATGAAAATCAAATGTCCATCAAGGAAAGTTGAGACAATTCATTTCCTAGAGTGGACGTCCGCTACCTTTCCATTCGTTCTAGAAATTGCAAGTTTTGACGGCATGCTTCAGAATAATTAAATGAAGCTTCAGAGTGAGTGAGAGGGGTCCATGAATTTTTAGAATCCACCTACATGCGTACGGACAAGCCCATAACTGATTGCCTCTTTCCGCTCATTGGCTGGCCACTTGCTTGCTGGCAGCTAGCCTGGTTGTCTCTATTCCCGTTAAATGGGCACAGCCTCATTAACTAAATTGTCCAAATCAATCATGGGGTGTCCACTTGGACAGAGAATTATGATTTTTGGTTTCTCGAAGCACCCTCGCTTTTCATTGGGAATGAAGCACCTCGCCGCGGATCATCCAGAGTCCTGAGGAAATTGATATTACAAAAATCGAGTTCGCGGAACAAATAATGAGTGGCTCCCAAAAACGCAGCCGAGTCCAGATCAACAAACGTTAGCGAGCTTCAATAGGTCTCGGTTCTTGTAAGTAAAGGTTATAAAAAGCGCATCGCCGATAATCAATGACTCCTGTGGTGATTAACTATGTAGCCAAGGGTGAAATGAACCAATAGCCTTGAGCTCTAATGTGTATTCCTTTAACTGGTCTACATGTAGTACGAGTACGTCGTGGACTCATGGTTGGCTCGTCTAATGATCCCTGCTTCTTCGTATTCCCCTTAGTTAGACCTCTAGAACAAGGTCTAGCGAGAAATTGAAAACACTTTTAACAATTCTCTGTGAAGGACCGAGAATTAAAGGGTTGTAATTACCATTCTTTTCTTTTGAGGGGTTTCCACCGGACTTTTGTTTTCTTGTCGTTCGTCTTCATTTCCCTTTTCGCATGTCCACAGTGTTATTGGCGGGTCACTCTTAATTATTCATGACTAATTAAGTTCCTCATTCTCGCCTCGGGAACCAGAAAACCATCACCGACATTCGAGCATCCGTTTCCGATCAGGGTTCGGTATGCAGGGAAGCCTGTAGCAACTTCCGCGGCTCGGTTTGGTCTGAGCTCCTCACCAAAAGGTCGGACCTCAGCAAAGGCCAAAGACCAAAGGAGATTGAGAGGAGAACTCTTGGGGCGATTTCCCAGACTCACATGGAGCAGAGGCACCAAATGAGGTCCGAAAAAACGTCCACCACTAGGGAAAGAGAGACCTCAAAACTAGATTTGACCTATGCTCTGTTCCAGAACAGGGACCAAAACCGTTCCCAAATCAGGTTCCTTTTCGTTGGTTAACTTCGTAAATAGACGACTATTATTGAGTAAATTGAAAGAGCAAGTGGAACAGCAAGGGTTAGGCCCTTGAGATCCTTAGTCTCCATTTTTCTAATCATCATCATATTCCATTTGAAGCCAAAATCCTAGCTAGTATTTGCCGTCAAAGAAACGTAATTGGTCCCTTGATTTCAACTTCAAACTGTTTGTATATTATAGAGCGGTTAATCATAGCCTTGAGGGATCCGATGGCAACCTTTTCATTTCAGATTACGAAACTGACAACATGACGAAGGAATACACGCTTCGTATAATTTTTGACTCCTTGAGCTTGAGACTCCGAGTCATCGCTTTCGTTCCTATTATGTATTGGGAAATGAGATCTTGATAGCCGCATGCAATCGATTGAAGTTTGACCACTCGATCAAAGGGTGCCTCTTCTTCGTAAGAGCCTAACCAAATCTTGTAACCCTATTCGAAAGAGTTGGCGGCCAGCTTTTTATTCCTAGCTGACGGGCTCAAAGTTTTGTTAGTTTCTTGTTTTGTATAATTTGAAACTTCTCAGCTTCTTCTCCTTCTTGTTCTTATTTGGGTGAAGCCTGAACGCTCGCTCGGCCTTTTTCGTTACTTTCCCTTGTGGTGGGTGCTCATTTGAGTCTTTCGAAGACCCTAGAGCCCCCAAAACCACTCACAAACAAAACAACCTCACTCCCAACCACCGATCATCGTGGCTATCATTTGAAAGAAAACATAACTTATTTATAGGACAGCTGCCTCCCCCCCTTCATGTTCAAGAAACTCACAGATACTTGTACACGCATTTGTTCACATGTGCAGCCAAAGGAGCAAACAATACAGGGCGTTCAATGAACGAGCTGTGTGAATTTGGAACTTGACAGCTCATCCCGTTTGGCCTAAGAGTTCAAGTACCGACGTCGTATGTACTCGTATAATAAAGCGACAGTATGTCGATTAAGGAGAGAACAAAAGAACAAAAACATATTCAACAGCATTGGAGTTCAGATTACAAAATAAATTTTGATTTTGATGCACCCTGGAGAAAGACTGTTTGATTTTGATCCGGCCAAAGAGGATAATTTTCAATGATTTCCCACGCACACTCAAGCAAAGGGTTCAAGAATATGAACGTTGTTCGTCATGGCCTTCTTTTGCTATTCCCAATCTTATTTTGCATAAACCATATTATATTATTATCTGTACGTTTGCGACAAAACACATCCATGTAATCTGTACCAGTTGAATGGCTGGGTAGTATATATGTGATTGTGTAAGCAAACACGGTGCTTCTGAGGTTCATTTCTTGTATGAAAGCATATATCAATTAATGCAAAATTTAAATTGTTCAACCTTTAGCACGGTCAAAACCCATTGAGTTCTTTGGGCTATATTTCAATTTTCTGAGTTTCGGAATGTGACAAATTGTGGCTATAATTGGCAGGCTTTGTCCTCCGTTATTACTAGTCTTAGGACGAGTCTTTTCATTTTAAGATTTAAGTCTTGGATTACGTATAGCCGGACTCTTCGAATCTGAATTCCAGTCGGTCCTTGATTTCATTACACCAAACAATGCTACTGCAATCATTTTTCAAAGGTTGATTTGCTGATTTTTGAACTCGAGTTCTGTTGAAAATACTCGGGACCGGGTAATTTCTCCCAATTGCAATAAAGAACTCAACTGTTCATGTTTTCAAGGCGAAAGAAAGGCGAAAATTTTCTTTTTCAAAGTACTAGGAAATTTTAGAATTTATAAACAAAGTTCAGACTTTGAAGCAATGTTTGTCATTCTAAAGAGAGGAAAATTAAATAAATAACAACATTTGGCACTATTTTACAAGCTTGGGTGAATTTTAGGAAATGAAAATTTCAGAACCTAAGTTGCAAGTACTCTAAAAATGATTGCAATGTTTCGCCAAAAATATTTTGCGCCAAAAAAGTTCGTTCCTAAAATATGGACACTTTCATCCCAGCCCTTAATCACTTACAACCCCTTATAGTTGGAGCAACAGCCAAAAATATTCATGAAATAGCGTAAAAATCACTTGTCATCGAAAACGAGATATTTGAATCTTGCTTTTGGAGATGAGAGTACTTTTCTCTGGCTCAAAATTACGACTATGTCTGTTGATGTCTGTTATTATGTATACGTATTGGTTCTTGATTGACAAAACTGAGCTGATTTGCACAGATTTGTAGACTTGATTTGTTTGAACCCCAAAAAGCTATTCATTGAATTTATTGTGACACCAAAACCTTTCGTAAAATACCTAGAAGAAGTAAAACAGTTGAAACATGTAAAAAACAAAAACCTACAAAACACTTAGCACTTACGAATGTGACGATGAACCAAGAACTTTGCATTTGCCTTTGTCTTTACACTTATTAAGATTGAAGCTTGAACGCAGAGCCAACAAATAGCCTGAGGAAGTACCAACGGCATATTATACTTGGTCTTATTTTGATCATGAATAACCTCAGGGTAATCTAAAAGTAACGTCACAGTAACCCCGGGATATTGCAGTATGCAAGGTTTCTTCAAGTCCCAGTCCAACTAATTTATGTTAATGAATTACGACCGGGACGAGTGTTCACATGGCATCACAAAAGAGTCGTGTCAGGTTGCAAGAAGGTGTTGGGAGATCTCGCCCTCACTCACTCTCTCTTTCTTTCTCTCACTCAAACATCCACACCCACACGTAATGATCCGGACTGAAATTAGTGTTGACTAGTGGCTTCTTCAACTTTGACTTTGCTCCCTACTACTGCTACTATTGTCTATTACTGTACGTGTATGAGAACAGTGTGTACGTCAACGGACAGGAAAAGCATCTTAATTTTCGAGGATCTAGTAAACATCTGCATTGTTGGCCAAAGAGTGCCAATCTTAACTTTGTGTATTTTGGACCCATTGCAGAGCTTCCCAAGTCAGATCCAGTCATCTCTGGCGGTCTCCGACAGTATCACATGGGCGAGAGGTTGGAATTGAATTGCACTTCACCTCGAAGTTACCCGCCCACCAGTCTGAAATGGTTCATCAACGACCAGGAGGTAAATTTCAGCTATTCGATTGGGTAGTAACAATCCGGATCAATAATCATTGCCTTCTCTCTGCTTCAGCACGAGAGCGAAGAAGAATTTCCATTGAGGCATGGCTCCAAGAATGGGTTGTACCGCTCTAGAATTGGCCTGAACATCACGGTTCACATGAATCTGTTCAAGTACGGGAAGATCAGGATTGAGTGCGTAGGCGAGATCGAGGATGGGATTATCCAAGGCATGTCTCAGGGCAGTAGTCACCAAATAGAGACCATCCGATTGCCAGAGGCTTTGAAGCGGGAACGCTCGGAGGTCTTTGTCGGTGAGGAGTGCGAGACCGAGGCTCAACTTGAAGATTGAACTTATGATGACAATGCTTCTGTTTCAGTTCCATTGGTGAGCTCCAGTCCGAATAGCCAAAAATCCAAGATCTTCTGCCTTGTCATCACTCTGATGATTTCCCTGCGCCCGAGTTGGACGATCCTCCTGAATCTGTGATAACTTTGATCGATCCTTCACCGCCTATTAGCATCATCATTCAGGAATGAAACCTACTTCCTAAGCTCCTATTGAAGAAAACAAAATACTTAACTCCCTAACTGTGTGCTTGGACAACCAATGAAACAGCATCCATATCAAGTAGCAGACCTCTGCAAGCATTCTATTTATAACAAAGTAGCGGAAGTCTGAAGAACATGTCAAACCGCAAATCAAAACAAGGCATCACTTGGTCATTCGAACTTCAACCGCAAGCCGAAAGCTTGCGATCTACCTTAGAGGTTTAATCCAATCCGTGTTTACCGACTTGACCTGGAACCAAGTTGAACAAGGCGTCTAAGGCATTCAAACTCATTCGAAATCAATTTTAGTAACCCGAAACAATTCATGGAAACACATCAATTCCCTCGACGGGTAATGTGCGAAAGAATGCAAGCCAAGAAGATTTGTGACTGAAATATATACAGTACTTGAGGATGCCCATTATCTATTGGAAATCATCTGGTCACTTACCATGACGAATAGCTAGTTTAATGATCCCTTTAATCTATGAAATAGATCCAATGAATTGCTCAAAAAAGCTGCAACTCTCAGTTAACAATTACTTGAAAATGACATTGGGGGAATTGGTTGGTTTGATGTTGAAGAACCACCTCACTGTAGGAGATCATTTTCATCAATGATTATTGACAATAAAATATTACTGTACATCAAGAAATGAAAAGAATGACCAGGTATTACGAAATCTGAACTGTTTGCGTTCTGTTACCGATGGCAAGGCCGTAGTTTAAATTTAGCTTGGTTACACAAAGGTGGTAGGGTAGTTTCAATAAGTGTGACATCATCCATTTCAAATCGATTGTTACCGATAAGAAAAACATTCTGATTTATTCCCTTGGTTTTAGTGATGCCGGTTGGACCAATTATTTCACACTGATTCCTGATGCGTTGGAGTTCCCTTTTGTAAATACTTTTAAACTCTTATTACTAGACCTTGAAAAAAAAGAGAAAACCTGAAACAAAATTCTTAACTTTATATGTCAAAAAAAGAAATGTTTTCGACAAATTTTCAATTCATCCACTTTTTTTACCATTGATCCACTTTTTCGACTCTTTTTCGACTTTTGGGTACTGCTTTCCTCATTGCAGGACTTTTTAAGTCATTTTGTTGTCATTATCCTTATCTGCTTACATCCTTGACTTGTTGTTGTCGGTTTGGGGCTTTCTTATTTAGTATGATCAAATCAAAAATTAATTCCTCAGCCAGTGGCTTTTTAAATGTGTTTTTGGTTTGGGTTTTCACCACACAAAAGATAAAAAGAATGTAAAGCCTGGCATAATTAAAATGAAAGATTGTGATTCTTCTCGTTGTTGCTCCTTAAATCTTTTCTTTTACTTGGGGAAAGTCTGCAAAAAAGAGATCAGCAGTTGAGTTGCACCTACCGTTATGGGTTTGATCGAGCCCTGTATTAGAAGAGTACGACAGTGAGGTCAGCCGATCATTCTAATTTTATTTTTTTTGATTTGGTTTTTCACGGTCTTTTCTAACCACTACAGGGAATGTAATACTATTAAACTATTAAAATGAAAGGTTACAATTCGTTTATTTATCACCTTTCAATCTTTATATGATATTTGGTCTACCAACGAATTTGAGTTGGCAGACCGAGCTAGTCCTTGAATGTAGGGTTGATCAGGAATGCTATCTAAAAATTGGTCCAAGTCTGACTTGAAAGATGCTACCGTATCAACAACTTATACGTATTCCCTACGAATATTAGAGGGAAGTAAATTAAACAATAAAGGAGCCCAAGAAAGAAGAGAAGTGAACTTCATTGTTCGAACCAGCCTGGATTCTCGAGGACTTGAAGGTGCTCTCAATACGCACATTAAGCCTCGACGGTCACTAGAATTGACCCTAAATCCTGGGTTGGGACAAAGATCATGGATACTTTTGAAGACGTACAGTATCAGATATCTTTCGTACCTTCTCTGAACACTGTACAGTCCCAACTTTTCTAGTCTCTCCCAATACGAGAGCTCTCTCATTCCTGTGATGTTCCTAGTGAAACATCTTTGGACTTGTTCGACCTTGTGCAAACCTGCTGAACTCATTGGAGTTCAAATGGGAGAAGCATATTCAAGATGTGGCTGAGTATTTGCACAAATTGTGTAGAAGATTTTCATTGCCACCACACCTAATTACCACGCTTTTGTGACCAAATAGATGCCTAACACAAAGCAATCGTTATTGGAAGACTATTCAAAACCTGATTTACAATTGAAGTTTCAACGAAATTAACCGCTGATGAATCTGATTTACGGTTAACGACGTTAGTTTTTTGGTGAATGATGCCCACCCCTGTTTATTTGTATTATAACAAAATCAATTAAGAATATTCCAGAACTTTGCTTATTCAAGGAACGATGCTGCATCTAGTTTTCAACCCGTCCATTGATGCATGTCTGATATTTGCCACACGTTCAAAGAACTTGTACTCAAACTTTTACAATACTAAGTTGGAAGTGTTCATAGAAAACTCGACGCCTGATTGATACACCCGGTCCCATGGCAACACGAGACAACAAAACGTCATTGTGGGCCCACTTCATTAGGCCTGATTCCTTCGTAAGTCCCAGACGAGAAACGACGAAACTTCGCAAATAGACATTCACCATGAATGAAAACTGGCTGACGAAAGCATTTTCATTTACTCAAGATCGACAAAATTCCAAGGAGTAGAACAATGAAGTGGGCCATGTCGAGTTTTGACAATAAGGTCCAAAGCGTTTGCCGAACGATTGATCAGTGCATTTTTCGGTCTCATGTGACCCAAAGATAAATACTGTTTACTCCGGATTCTCTCGATCTCGGTCTCTTTCCCACCAAAAGCCTGATTCGAGTAGAGCAAAATATCCCAGTTGTAATCATGAAAAGGGATAATGCGCACTCACTCATCCTCCCTTTGAAGTCCTGTCTGCGACATTCTCCCAAATCTCCATTTCACCACTCGGTACCAGTGTGATTAGTGAAAAGCTGAACTCATTTGACACAACAGAGGGATATTGCTGGATTCTGCTCGAAAGATCAACAAAACAAGGAAACGCCACTCCTAACACGTTTTGTCACCAAGAGCATCCCAAGTAGTCCTAACTTAACAGTTGACCTGCCAGTATGAAAGTGAGCATGGAGGGTCAATCCAATGGCGACAAAGTGCTACTCATCGAGACCGAGGGGGAACCAGACGCCCTTGAGGAACGCCAATCCTTTCCCAAAGTATCGCCATCGACTTCTGTTCTGGTGACTTCAAAGAAGTCGATCTACTTAGTAGTGAGTGGCATTCTAGTAGGTTTGTGCATATTCATGATTGGCTACGAGGTCAGACAGGTGGACCAAACCTTACTCAGCCTAAGCTATGATGGACGGTACGTCATGGAACAACATGGACCGAACTTTGATGAATATCTTCGAAGTCTGCATATCCCGCAATATCTATTCGAAATGATCAAGTCGTCCCAAGAGCTGGTGGAAATCCAAACCCCTTTGAATCCCAACACGGACAAGTGGAAGATCAAGTTTTCAAATGGTCGGTAAACATGCTTGAACGATTCTCCTTAGCCAGTTACAAATTAGAAAATCATATCCGCTCAGTGCTTTCTTGAACGGATATCGGAGTCAATCAGCTTCCTTGATTTCTTGAATCTTATTCATCTTGACTTTAAGATCTCAGTTTTCTTATATTTCTTCAAAGAGCTATCAAAGCATGAAAAATATTTTCAAATTTTCTTTTTTTCAGAGTTTGCAGTTCACATCTTGAACTTTCATTTGGACCAAGCGTTTAATGTGACGTACTACAATGATCACAACTATGTAACCTATTCCTGTTCAATCCCCTCCAAGTTCACATTGAAATGTACGAGTCAGGATATCAAACGCGATTGGAACATCGACTCGACCATGATATTTTCGCCTTATGGCTACTCCAACTACATGACCAACATCAACAAGGCGGTGACCACTTCCAAAATGTACCGTCGACTGAAGGACGGAGAAACCGTGGATCTCGAAGCAAACACGGGCAATGTTCCTGACAAGAATCAAGTTGATGTGGAATACAACATGGAGGCCTTTGAGTAAGAATCAGCGACCACCCATTCCTCCCATTCAGCCAACCAACACTCGTGCCATTCATGTTGGAAGCAAACCTGTGATAAAAGCAAATGCTCCTGTACTTACCGGACAGTTTGGTCATAGTGTCGTCATCCACGTTACTTCCGGCTTCAATCAGCATGAAGGTGATGATGGACAAGATCACCACTGGAATATACTCTCCGTACATCAAACCCGTGTCCATTTGGAGACAGCAACTGTAATTTGTAAATTTTGAAAGTAAAAAAGAATCGTGCGATTTTTGTAAGATTTTTCCAAGGTCTTTTGTCTTTTTACTGGTAGTCTCCGCCATAGTTTTCGTATTCAAAAGACACGGTGAAGGTAATGACCGTGATGGCAATGCCCCAACCCGCCATGAAACTGCCCATATTCGAGAGCATGCCGTTTCTGGGCACAACACGGCTCACCAAGGAGTACATGTGAATGCCTTCCATGAGGAAGAAGGCAAACACGGCTGTGTAAAAGAAGTGAATGAAGATGCTTATATTCCGACACGCAGTCTGAAATAAAAGAGAAGTTACTAGGTTTCGTGAATGCAAATAAATCGGAGATGTAGTTCTAAAGGCGTTTTCCAAACACTGGTCGCATTGTTGCTTCGGATGCCTATGATATAATCATACCTCCGAATGTTGGAGCGTGGGCAACAGGCAAATGTGTGCCAGTAGGAGAGCTATCTCAATGTTCATATGGATAAATCGGCCTGGGTCCATGATCTTGAGAACTGCGAAGAGCACCAGTGTGGCTGTGACGAATCCAATCAACACGAATGATGCAGTTCGGGTCAAGGCCGTGACTGTATCCTTAATGGCCGGAGACAAACTTGGAACTGGCCGAGGAGTAGGCGTGGATGGTGGTGGACTTATGCATCGGTTCCCTTCCATTACCATGCCCATTTGGCAAATGCATTCGTACTTAGGGCGTAAGGTGTCGCTGCGGTCGTAACACTGTGCTCCGGCTGGACAAGGTCCATTGTCCTTACAGGGACCTAGAAGGGAATTTGGTATCAAAGGCATTGCCCAGAGTGAATCTACAAATTTTTATGGAAGATGTACTGTCGCAGTAGTCTTGATTCCAAGTTTTTCCTGTGATATATATGTCACTTGATTGCACGTGGTTGCAAGGGGGCAGAACTCTATGGACCAAATTGCAGCTACATTTGACATTCAACGTAAAAACAAAAGGCTTTTCATGGGCTATCCTCAGAGTGATGCTTTCATGCAAATCTAATTTCAGTTACGGATGGATTATTGGTATTGGAACATATATTGGACAAACGAAAGAAGTGGCTTATACTCGAACTCAGTCTCAATGCCTTACATCGTCGTATTCTTTTTTTTTTTTTTTGGTTTTGTTTTTCACGGGCTTTTCTAACCGCTACAGGGAATGTAATCCCCAGTACTATTAAAATGAAAGATTATAATTCGTCTATTTATTACCTATCAATTTTTATATGATATTTGGTCTACCAACGAATTCAGGTTGGAGATATTTAAACAAGGACTTGGATTGGAAGGAATACGGAAACAATGTCTTGGAATGTGCCTCGTAAATTGTTCAAAACAGACACCAAGGTATCAATCTTTGATCTTCTCCACATACACAATTGATCAATTTTAGCACAATAGAAATAAATACAATTATATATGACCTCACTTTTGCCGAATGGCCATACATTGCATTCAAAGTCTTGGAATTACTAATGATTGGTTCACTCATGAATTTAAGCATTCCGTGGAGTCATGGCTGCGCAAAAAATGTCTTGGATGTATTTGATTCTAATTGTGGTTCAAAAGGTCTGGAGGTCAATGGTGGCTACTCACGCAGTTCAAAAATTTACACCAAACCATGACCATGAAGATGAATGTTTCATTGTTGGCAAGAGGATATGAATGACCCAGGTAGATTCCTCTCTCCACCCAAATGGCTCAAATTCTTCAAGTTTAGGAATGAAGCTATTGAGATCTTTAAATCAGTACGGATTGAAGGTTTTCGGGTGAGGAGAGCTTTTCCGCTGTTTTAGAAGAAAATTCAATTATAAGTTGATCTTCCACCATTGTTGCATGAACGTATGTCAAGTATTTCATGTGATCCAGCCTTGGAAATTCTTTCCCAAGTGGTTCCTTGATTTCTCGTTTAAAATTTTCATGAATATCCGGGTTAAACGCCATAAGCATAAATGACAGTTCTTGGAAAAGGTCCACACAGACCGTCACCAATTGTTCCCACTGAAAATCTGAATCTCTGGATGGCTCTGATCGCATATCTCCTTTAAATAAACGTCCATGAAGCCTCTCGGAAGGATTCTGGAATCATAATCAGCCTCGTAATTTACTCCTTCCAAACCATGTCTTTAAGGCTAGAGAAAAGGAACAAAATCAGTGACCCTCATTTGGGCTTTGAATTGCTCTGACAGTACATCCACCATTTCCTTGATAGATCTTCAAACTGGCTCAAATCCTTTTTTTTGCGGACTCCCTTACTGCTACTGGGATTGGAATCCCAGCAGTTCAAGACCAGAAATGTATTCATTTGGTTTGATTTTTGTTTATATATATCATTTGATCGACCAACGAATAAGAGTTGGCAGACTAAGCTAGTCCTTAAATTTAGGGTTCATCTGGAAATTTGTCCAAGTCTGACTGGAAAGATGCAACCGGATCAACAGGGCCTATGTATTCCCTACGAATATTAGAGGGAAGCAAATTAAACAATGAAGGAGCCCGAGAAAGAAGAAAAGTGGACTTCACTGTTCGAACTAGCCTGGATTCTCGAGGACTTGAAGGTGCTCTTAAAACGCACATTAAGCCCTACTGTCACTAGAATTGACCCTTAATCCTGGATTAAGACAAAGTTAAAGGATACTTTTGAAGACGTGCAGTATCAGAAATCTTTCGAACCTTCTCAGTGGGGTTGAAAACACATTGGAGAACTGATTTCCTAGCATGTTAGCCATAGCCTCTACATTCCTGATGGCTTACCCATCAAAAGGCCTAACATCGTGTTTCATCCTTCCCTTAGAGTTCGCATAAGAGAAAAAAGCCTTGGGATTCAACCTGACCTCCTGAACCACCTAACTCTCAGTTTGTACCTGGTCATATTCGATGGAGGCTTTAATCTTACCCTAAACTACGTCCAACTTTTTTTGGAGACTACCCACAATGACTGGATTCGAAGTGCTCTTCAGCCTTTTTGCTAGTTTGTAACTCTTTTTCAACAAAGTCTTCCTATATTTTGGAATTTTTGTCCGTGTACCACCTTTCGGAACGCATTCAGATATTGCTAAACTAGAGCAAACTTCCTTAAAAACTGAAACTAATTTGTCAATGACTGCACCTATTGANTTAATCGTTCTATAATCAACGGCCAATGTTCATCTTTGAACTTGAATTCAGCCAGACCGACCTTTCTGGCCGGTTTTACTCTAGAGCACGCCAGCTTTTGAGTTAGGGTCGACCCTATCTCAAGAACATTGCGGCTGAATTTTGAACCTTCAATTCCGTTCCAAAGCAATGAGTTTACATGGTTCCCAAATCCAAACCGAACACATTTTTGTAACTGTTTGTGCCTTAAAGGTTAGTTCTAAGGCTCAATTTACTCTTCAGGCATCATCAACTGCAATCACAGTAACACCAAATTCAAGCTGTATTTTTCAGCAGAAAATTTAAGAGTGGCTCAAAAATGGTATTTAAAACGTTCAAAGTGCGTTTAAGGGTGCCTGAAGGATAATTAAACCCATATATAACTCGTAGAATCACATATTTCCATTTTAATGTTTTTGGTTTGGATCTGGGTCCATAAAGTTTTTGGTTTGGATCTGGGTCGCATATGTACACATTGCTTTGGAACGGAATTGAAGGTTCATAATTCAACGTCTATGGTGCGCTGAACTCTCTGTCATACTCTCTACACTATACCATGCCCTCTGGAATGATCGTATGATCGGATAAGAATAATCGTGGTTATGGAGAACAAGGAACTTTATTAAAGGAGAACTATTGAACCGAAGTATCTTTTCTTCACGTGGCAGTCTAGACCAGTTCTTCTCGTCCCAGATTTCAGCTGGGGGAAATACCGTCCATAATGAGAGGTTGGGATATACCATAGATTTAGATATATATAGATATATAAAGATATAGATTTATTGGGAGTGAAGCTTGGAATCCTACCTACTGCCAAATGGAATATGTTGATGTGAGTGTATCAGTGAGACCAATCATTAACTTTAAAAGCTATTTATTTGTATGTGTGATATGAAGGTAGCTAGGTACAATTAGGTTTGGTTTTTCACGGCTCTTTGGTAAGACGTAGTTACTTTAAAACCTAATAAGTTTATTGCTCATTTATGTTTATGTTTAGCTTTAGCAGTTTCTCTCTGATTTGTAATGTAGTATTTCTAGTTCCAAATTTTATGTGTAGTTCTTTAGTTTGATTGTATTGGTCCTTGACAGTTAGATTGATCGCTCATTAGGGTATTGATTTCATTTTGTGTTAGACCAGTTTGTTGAGTTTATTTCTGTTTTTGTGTTATTTTCCTACTGTGCTCTTAAATCCTTCTTTTTCTCTGTCCCTTACTTCTTGTATACTATCTCCATCTTAGATTTGTATGTTTAGTTTGATGTGAAGTAGTTCATTCCTATTTTGCTTCGTTGTCCTGTATCTCAGGACAAGATTGCAAAGCCTTTTAGTTTCTTTACGTTTTTCTCTTTTTCTTAGTCTCTTGATTTTGTTGCTCATAGATAGTTCCTCGTGCATTCATGATGGAAGCTATTTTTAGAAAAGTCAGCAAAGAGGCTAGACAGTGTTTGGACTTGGACTTGGTCTTAGCAGGGAAGGATCCTTCCGTAGTCAATAAGCCCTTTATTATAGAGGCTTTAGTTGCTTGGGTCAATAAAACCAGGGTGGTGCTTGAAGAACAGGCTCACTCAGTAGTTGAGAAGTCGACTGATTTGACCAATGTAGAGGTTGAAGTAGTATCTCCTCTTGAAACAGAGCAGGATAAGACAGTTGTAGTTAAAACAGTCTGTCCTGTTTATTGAAAGCAGCCTTGTCCTGATGAAGGAAAAGGCTGTAAGTTTGACCACCCTAAACGGTGTCAAACACTTCTCAAGTTCGGCCTTGAGAAGTACAATGGGAAGAAAGGATGTTCGAAGGTAGATTGTCCTTTTCTCCACCCGTACATGTGCCGTCAGTCCATGAGACTTAAGACGTGCTTTAATGTACGGTGTACCTCCGTCCATGTTGAAGGGACGCAAAGAAAGCCGAGAAATAGGATAGCTCATCTTCGTAGTTTTAGAGCTGACCCTATTCCTAAACCTAAACCCACCCCACCCCCCTTCCTTTACCCATTTAGCTCCCTTCCTCTTATGCGAACCCTAAGAGAAAAATGAAACACTCTGTTGGGCCTTTTGAGGTTGATGGGGAAGCCATCAGGAATGTAGAGGCAATGGCTAACATGCTTGGAGATCACTTCTCCAGTGTGTTTTCAACCCCGCTGAGTTCAGAAGCAACAGCTCATTGTTCTGAAGATGAGTCTGTTGAGATTGACAAGGCTAGTCAAGTAGAAGTCCTTCCTCCTAGCCAGCATGGGTTCCGAGCACATTTTAGCACGGTCACCCAACTGATTGAACATATTGAGCGGGTTATTGAGGGACTAGAGAGCCATGAATCAGTTGATGTAGTCTATCTCGACTTTGCCAAGGCCTTTGACAAGGTATATCATGGTCTTTTAGTTAACAGGCTCCATGAGATTGGGATCCAAGGCAAGGTTCTCAATTGGCTAAGAAGTTTCATTTGTGTTAGGAAACAATTAGCTAAGGTTGAGGGATCCCTTAGTGACATACATGCTGCCAAGTCAAGGTGTTCCTCAGGGTTCGATCTTAGGGCCCCTCCTTTTTATAATATTCGTTGCCCTGCTTCAAAAGCTTAGTATTACTGCCAGTCTCTCTTCTTATGCTGACGATACAAAGTTAGTTTGTGGTAGGAATGGCAAAGATTCCAGTAGCACTGCAAAGGACCTAGAAATAATCTGTTCTTGGGTTACTAAGAGTAATAGGCCCTGAACGGAATGAAATTCCGCTCAATGACCTTCGGGTCAACTCCTTTGAATACTTCACTCGTAGGCAATGGAGGTAAAGATATTGAGCAGGTCTCATCTATGAAAGATTTAGGTGTAGTCCTCCAAAATAGTGGAACGTTCGATGAGCATATCCAGTTGAAGGTAGGTAAAGCTTTTCAAAGTGTGGTTGGATACATCGCATTAGCACCACGATGCTAATCTGTACAAGTGCGATTGTTTCAACCACATCTTGAATATGCTTCAACCCATTTGGCGCTCCAATGTGTGTTCAGCAGGTTTGCAAAAGGTCGAACAAGTCCAAAGATGTTTCACTAGGAACATCACAGGAATGAGAGAGCTCTCGTATTGGAGAGCCCTAGAAAAGTTGGGACTGTAGAGTGTTCAGATAAGATAAGAAAGGTATCTGATATTGTAGGTACGTTTTCAAAAGCTTCCATGACCTTTGTCCCAACCCAGGATTTAGGGTCAATTCTAGTGACCGGTAGAGGCTTAATGTGGTTTTTGAGAGCACCTTCAAGTCTTCGAGAATCCAGGCTAGTTCGAAACAATCAAGTCCACGTCTCTTCTTTTCTCGGGCTCCTTCATTGTTCAATTTGCTGCCCTCAAACATTCGTAGGGCTTATGAAGGCGTTGATCCAGTAGCAGGATTTAAGTCAGACTTGGACATGTTTTTGACTAAAATTCCGGATCAACCTTATATTCAAGGATTAGCCAGATTAGCCAATTTTAATTCGTTGGTCGATCAAATATCATATAAAGAATGCAAAGTAATGAATAGACGAATTATGACCTTTCATTTTAATAGTACTGGGGAATTACATTCTCTGTAGCGGTTAGAAAAGCCCGTGAACAAAAACAATAAAAAATAAATAATAATAATAATAATAATAATAATAATAATAATAATAATAATAATAATAATAAATAATAATAATAATAATAATAATAATAATAATAATAATAATAATAATAATAATAATAATAATAATAAAATAATAATAATAAATCAATTAATAATAATAATAATAATAATAATAATAATAATAATCATAATAATGTAATAAAAAAATAATAATAATATAATAATAATAATAATAATAATAATAATAATAATAAAATAATAATAATAATAATAATAATAATAATAATAATAATTAAATAATATAATAATAATAATAATAATAATAATTGATATAATAAAAAAAATAAATAATAATAATAATAATAATAATAATAATAAATAATAATAAATAATAATAATAATAATAATAATAATTATAATAATATAATAATAATAATAATAATAAATAATAATAATAATAATAATAAATAATAATAATATAATAATATAATAATAATAATAATAATAATAATAATAATAATAATAATAATTAATAATAATATAATAATAAAATAATAATAATAATAATATAATAATAATAATAATAATAATAATAATAATAATAATAATAATAATAATAATAATAATAAATAATAATAATAATAATAATAATAATAATAATAATAATAATAATAATAATAATAATAATAATAATAATAATAATAATAATAATAATAATAATAATAATCAATAATAATAATAATAATAATAATAATAATAATAATATAATAATAATAATAATAATAATAATAATTAATTAATAATAATTAATTAATAATAAATAATAATTAATAATAATAATAATAATAATAATAATTAATAATAATAATAAATAATAATATAATAATAATAATAATAATAATAAATAATAATATAATAATAATAATAATAATAATAAATAGGCCCACTCTGTTGGGCCTTTTGAGGTTGATGGGCAGCCATTAGCAATGTAGAGACTATGGCTAACATGCTTGGAGATCAGTTCTCTAGTGTGTTTTCAACCCCACTGATTCGGAAGCAACAGCTCATGGCTCTGAAGATGAGTCTGTTGAGATTGACATGGTTAGTCAAGCTGAGCGTTTAGATGATCTTGTAGTCACAGATCAAGATGCTTTAGAGGCCATAAGGACTTGAGGCTTTCCAGCTCTCCTGGTCCTGATGGTGTGACAACTCAGTTTCTGATGAGATGCTCACTGGTTCTCGCTCCTGTTTTCTCCTACTTTATGCGCTGCATCTTGGATCAGGGCAAGTTTCCATCTTCTCTAAAGTTAGCTCATGTTGTTCCAATTTTTAAAGGGGGAGATAAGTCGCTCCCAGTAATTATAGGCCGATTTCTCTCACTTCGAATATTGCGAAGGTGTTTGATAAGATCATGAAGTTCAAACTTGTTGAATTTCTTGATATTCATGAAGTCCTTCCTCCTAGCCAGCATGGGTTCCAGCACATTTTAGCACGGTTACCCAACTGATTGAACATATTGAGCGGGTTATATGAGGGACTAGAGAGTCATGAATCAGTCGATGTAGTTTATCTCGACTTTGCCAAGGCTTTGACAAGGTAGATCATGGGCTTTAGTTAACAGGCTCCATGAAATTGGATCCAAGGCAGGTTCTCAATTGGTTAAAAAGTTTTCATTTCTGGTAGGAAGCAATTGGTTAAGGTTGAGGATCCCTTAGTGAACATACATGATGTCAAGTCAGGTTTCCCCAGGGTTCGATCTTAGGGCCCCTCTTCTTTATTATATTCGTTGCCCCGCTTCAAAAGCTTAGTATCACTGCCAGTCTCTCTTCTTATGCTGACGATACAAAGTTAGTTTCTGGTAGGAATGGCCAAGTTTCCACTAGCCTTGCAAAGGACTTAAATCGAATCTACTCTTGGGTAACTGAGAGTAATATGCCCTGAACGGAATGAAATTCCGCTCAATGACATTTGGGTCAACTCCTTTAAATACTCCACTCGTAGATAATGGAGGTAAAAGATATTGAGCAGTCTCATCTATGAAAGATCTAGGTGTAGTCCTCCAAAATAATGGAAAGTTCGATGAGATATCCAGCTGAAGGTGGGTAAGGCTTTTCAAATGTGTGGTTGGATATATCGCACGTTTAAGTCCAGAGATAGCATCACGATGCTAACTCTGTACAAGTCGATTGTCCAGCCACATCTTGAATACGCCTCACCCATTTGGGCTCCAATGAGTTCAGCAGGTTTGCAAAGGTCGAGCAAGTCCAAAGATGTTTCACTAGGAACATCACAGGATTGAGAGAGCTCTCATATTGGGAGAGGCTAAAAAAGTGGGACTGTACAGTGTTCAGAGAAGGTACGAAAGGTATCTGATACTGTACGTCTTCACAAAGTATCCATGAGCTTTGTCCCAACCCAGGGTTTAGGGTCAATTCTAGTGACCGTAGAGGCTTAATGTGCGTTTTGAGAGCACCCTTCAAGTCTTCGAGAATCCAGGCTAGTTCGAACAATGAAGTCCACATCTCTTCTTTCTCCGGCTCCTTCATTGTTTAATTTGCTTCCCTCTGATATTCGTAGGGAATACGTAGGCCTTGTTGATCCGGTAGCATCTTTCAAGTCAGACTTGGACAAATTTTTAGATAGCATTCCAGATCAACCCTACATTCAAGGATTAGCTCGGTCTGCCAACTCAAATTCGTTAGTAGACCAAATATTATATAAAAATTGAAAGTAATAAATAGACGAATTATAATCTTTCATTTTAATAGTACTGGGGATTACATTCCCTGTAGCGGTTAGAAAAGCCCGTGAAAAAAACAAACCAAAAAATCTTCCAAGTCAGACTTGGACAAATTTTTAGATAGCATTCCTGATCAACCACATAGTCAAGGACAAGCTCGTCTACCAACTCAAATTCGTTGGTAGACCAAATATCATATAAAAATTGAAAGGTAATAAATAGACGAATTATAATCTTTCATTTTAATAGTACTGGGGATTACATTCCCTGTAGCGGTTAGAAAAGTCCGTGAAAAACCAAACCAAAAAAAATAATAATTAATAATAATAAATCATAATAATAATAATAATCAAACACCAAAGAAAAGGGCATAGATTATTTTCCGATTTGGAGTGGGGAGGATGGATGACAGAAGGACATTTTTAGCATTATATAACTTTCTTTTTACACTTGGTTTGAATGTAAGTTTCCTATCAGAAATGAACAAAAAGTTGATATATGCATAGAACGCAACAGCCATTAAAAAAATGGCTATTCCGTGTGGCTGAGGGATCATATTAGAAACAAACCAATGTGGTGAGTGATCCAAGTCAAAGACAACTTATTACTTTTCACAAGAAAGCTCAGTTTTAGAAAATTAAACCATGAGCACCTGAATATGAACATCAGATTGTAGGCCGTCCGATGAGCTTTGGGTAACAAAATACACCGACACTTGTCATGATCATGAAACAGGTGTAAAGTGGAAATTTCATTATGCTCTTCAAAAAGTTCTCTTCTAAGTGGAGACAACACGAGCGTTGAAAATACCAGAATAAGCTCTAAGATGCATGATCTCTTAAAGAACAGAATAATTCCAAATCAGGGGACAGTCCAAATACAATGGAAAAAGGTTTGTGTATTAAAAAATCTAGAATACTCTTCACTGGCCATTAAAAATCCATTGTTGTAGATCTGGTGGAATATAAACCCATAAAAAACTTGTACTACTAATGCCTTTTGGAAATTTTTGAAATTATATATTACATTTCGAATACATTTATCTTTGTTTTTCACTGACAAATTAGCGGTGAAAATGCCAAGAACTATTTACTATGCATGCCCTCAAAAGCTCAATTTGATGACAGTATGACTGTCACTAGCGGGTCTAAGCCCGAATGAAGTCATGGTATCAAAGAATTGCAAATGAGCCAAACACACGTATCAAACCCTCCATTTGCGACAGCAAATGGTTTGATTATAAACTCTCTTATATTTTCGTTATTCATGACTTATTTGGGAAAAGTTGTCGTCATCAGTAGTGTCTCATTGTTACAACTGACGATTTAATCCATCCTTGTTTGTGACGGCACGTGTAGAAATTGTAGTCGTATACTAACTGTGAATTTAAATCTAGTCAAACTATTATGACACTAGAATTAGTTTTTAAGCTTTTGGTCCAATGATTACATTTATTGGCTTCTGTAGAAAATTATACATCCTTTTTTCTACATTTTCTCTTTGACAGAACCAAGGGTCTCGTCAAAATGAAGAAAAGAAAAATGGACGCTAAGTAGCTCAAGCATTTTTAGTGCCTTCTAGTTGTTTTTGAAAGAAAATTCTAAAAGAAGAATCTTGGACATTTGGTTTTGACAGAGAGGCCACCTAGGACAGTGAACTATTGAATATAAGTAAAAAGTTCTCGCATTCACAGAGTCGTCTGTAAAAGTTGAATGTGTGTAAGGAAAGTTTCTTAAAGCCTCCCAGCAACGGTAGAAAAATAGTGTCACCCTCTCAACCTTTCAGTCATGTATTCATGTTCATTTTCCTTCGGAATAGACCCTTCATGAGGGACATGTTCTTGTTTGCGTATGATAGCTTGCGCTTGAGACTTTGATCACCAATGCTACACATGCCTCATAATATAAGACCACAAGTAAATATGCAATAATAATATAATCAAACAAATATACAGTAGAAGCATTGACAGTTTTTTAAACTTGAAAAAAATCGATATTACGTTTTGACCTCAATGTAGGGTAATACATCACATACGAAAATCACTCAACAAAATCCAAAATGTATCAGCCAAGACATCGTTTTGCAGACAGAAGTTTCTAAACGTTCTTGCGAACGGTTTTTTTGTGATGCTGCTAACACGAAACCGGCTGAAAGGCACATTCTTAAGGATCATCACGTGAAGTGGTCTCCACGCTTGAAACTGGAATTTCCAGTTACATGTTTTCATGAGGCAATCCAATGGAAGTCGAGTAAGTGTATTACCTAACTCGAAGCAAAACAGTCTGAGGAAACCCAGAGTCCCCAACAAAGCAAGCTATCCCTTCAACATGAGTGCATCCAGAAACCACAAAATATTCCTGAACCGACCCGTAAGTATTTGCATTTCACCGATTTACCTTAATCGTAACAATAGACATTTTACAACACATTCCACCGTTCCTTGAGAATGAATGCCAAGTGATGAATTGGTATAAAACAAAAAATATATATATTTTGAGAAAAGAAATCAACTTGAAAAGTGGTGCTGGGGATCGTTCTCAAGTACTTCAATTGGCTCAAACGTTTTGAGTGTCTTTCCTCGCATCACGAGGAAGATATGCCCTCCCATGGGCCAAAAGACCGCTGTCCTTCAAATGAATCGACTGAAACAGCTGAGGTGAGTCTCAGATGAAATTTGCTTTCTATTTTGTTCGCTAGCAATCAGGGTTCCCAAATAAGTATCGCCAAACGTTCCGAACATTCTCCATTTTAACTGAAATGTTAACTCCAAAGTGAGCAAACATATGTCAATTCCTTGATTCTCATGTCCGTTGTAAAGACCCCAAAGAACTTTGATTTTCCTCAATAATTCCCCCTGGCGCATTCGGTGTATTCTGTGTATCTTGTGCTACACTCATTTCGGTGGATGCAGCTAGCGTGTTCTGCTGTGTTAGGGAAAGCCTTACATGTAGCAAGAATTCAGAGGTCGGTCCAAGGTTGGGAATACATTGAGCATCATTCTCTCGCGGTTTCCAAGTGAGATCGATATAAATCGAACGTCTCCATACTTTATAGAACACCAACATGAGCTCCGCCAACAATAACGAACCGCCGACTCCGGAACCGCTCAATTCGGCTCAAACCGATATGTTGCTAAAGCCCTCTTCAGGCCTCTCTCATGAGCAAAAAAAGGTAATGTCTACTTTGAAATATAATTTCGCATTTGAAACGAGCAGATCAAACAAGGTTAGGGTTGAGTATTTTAGAGCTAGTGATGGGACGACTAAGCTATCTGCAGATCTGTCTGAAACATATTGAAATTCAACACTTGTGTTGAATTCAATGATTAAAGGCACATCAGTAAAAAATGGAGGTGTCGAATGGCACTAGCAGGATGGCAATAGCGAACCACTTGAGCTTTAAAGACATGATGATAGCGAGGCGTGACACAAGATTATTGCTGAAGTATTGTTGGTGAGTGAGTCACTGGTTTTTTTGACATGGTATTCGAGGAAAACTTTGCTTTTTCCTGTTTTAGTTCACTTGAGCGGATATTTCCGTTGCTTAAAGATTAAATTAAATCCCAAGACAATTACCTCGTCTTCATTTGTTTATCTTGACATATTCTGGTCAATCACATCATTTCAATCATGAGAGTAGTGCTATAGGCGTGACAAAAAATCTCGAGTTCTTTGTCATCTATGCTTGAATGTCGAAATCATGGGATTTCCTTGTCTAGAAGTAACATGAAGGTACAAATGTCAATAGAGAGAGGGACTTGCTAATTTGACCAAGATTTGGGGTTCACAATGTTCAAGGAGTTGTCACCACAAATAACTTCTGATAAGACCACTCATTGTCTGTCAGTGAAGCAGAGAACGTATACTGTGTGAGTCTTTCTCCGCGAGAAACCCAAATCATGGCTGATTCTAACGTCAAATGTATCGGAAATTTGTGCCCCGAGCCCGAAACAAACGTCAAGGTGAAGCGAGAGGTACGTTGAATATGATAAATATGTCTGCTTGTACAGATACACATACGTATTGTTGTGCCCCAAAATACAATCTTTCAACATCGCAGAGTTCAATCGGAACGACCGCAAATGCAGTTTTATCTTTGACTTAGTAACTTTAGGTTAAGGTAACACGCGACCTGCTTGCTATAAGACACTTGAGAACTACTGTGATTCGAGATCACTCTTGCAATTTTGTGTCGTTCAAAAAATGGACACCAACCAAAACAAGGTGAAGCCACCGAGGAAGGCCAGTTTCAAGGTAAAATCAATTTACTGTTTCTACAACAGATGAAGCTCTAATAATAATCTTTTAAGGGCATTTCATCTGACAAAATCATCTCTTTCCCTCATGATTTGATGCAAAAATTGAAAGCCCCCGACCAGTACTGTTGTTTTGGCCTTGGAAAATCCAGGCGTGATTCAGGTTTCAAGTGTTCGCTAATGCCCAAATTTGATTGATGAGGTGCACATTTTTAGAGGACACTGCAGTTCAGTTGAAAATCTGGAATTCACCAAAATGAAGTGGAAGACCAATATCGGCCACAGTTTTGAGCTGAGAAAAACCTATTCGTGTTAAATCGTCTATCAATCTTAAAATGAATTTAAATATTCCACTTTTGGGAAGCAATTTTCCCAGCCACTCACGTAAAATTGTAATGCTTTCGTCGATGATTATTCAATGTGTTTAAAAACATATATTTTTCAAATGTGGACGAGCTCAAATTTACACTGGTATTTTATGCAAGTCTTCCCACGTTCATTAGTGTTTTTTTGTCATAGGCTTCCTTCTTTACCGCTACTGGGAACGGTATTTGCAGCAGTTCAAAACGGAAAAACGTATTCCTTTTATTTATCTGTCTAGGCCTTGAATGTAAGGTTGATCGGTAGTTTTGTTAAAAAAATGTCCAAGTCTGACTTAAACTACTGGATCAACAGCGAGCACGTTAAGCATTAAGGGTCACTACCATAGGTTAAATTACTTCCTACGTGTTAGATAGTTAATATTTAAGTGTTAAGCCCAACAAAAAGTGTTGCTCACATGTTCAGAGAAAGTGGTAATGGCAAAGATGAAATGCTTGACAAAACAATACAATGATATGAGCAAATTACTCATACTTATGAACATTCATCATCTAATTCCAAGTATTTGCTCAGGTAATATGAACATTTCATTTTGAAATTTGTCGCCTTAATAGAAATGAATTTTAAAGTAATGGGCGATATTCCCGATGTAAAAATGCCCAATTCCTACAAATGATCTATTGAATTGAAATTGAGAAAGATATGTATGATACAAAAGTCAACAAGGGAGTTATATTTGTCTTTGTGGATTCGACGAGCCTTAAAAACTTTCCTGAATACTACTGCGAAACCCAAGCGACGTTTTGATTGGAATGTGGTCCCTGTTGGTTCATAACTTTGCCGTTTTGGATCATGAATGTAGCTATCGGAAGTGACCCTTCTAAACCCACGCAACCATTATTGATCGAATGCCTTCCGAAAACGGCTCAACTGGTGTAATTGAAGTTTACATGTGAAAGTGGGCGGCATGTAAGAGCGAGGTAAGCAGATCTGACTTGGATTGATGGGGGCCAATATTTGAGTGGTTGACGACATATTTTTTGTTGAGCCAAACTTATGGTCGGATTATAAATACTGATGATCGACGTGCCACAAGTCTTAACAGTTCACATCAGGTCAAAGTCATTTTTAACACTTGAGCATCTGATCCTCATCAGTGCATGCAAGTGTTTTAGCCCTTTTGAGTAAATGTTGTTTTTCAAAGCTTCTGATTAACTAATGGCTTAATCAATAAATCTTCCGATACCTTTTCGAAGTTCAATGAAGCGTTAAAATGAGACCCCGAGAAATGGAAACATATTCTAAAATTTAAAATACATTTGTCCCGATTTAAACATTGTCACAATATATTAAACAAAAAATAATACAAAACATGACTGTGTAGTCACCAGAGCAATTAGCGTTCTGGACTTGAATTTTTTTATGGACAATGATCTTACTTAAAGTTTATTTTATCTTCAGAGACCAATTTTTGGCCAGGTGGAACATAAAATAGGAGAACAAGATACCATGTGGGTAGTATGTATAAGTTTGTTCGGGGTATGTTTGAGTCAAACCAATTTTTGAGTGCATTAAGAGTTTGACGTTTTCAAAATTTTTTGGAAGCATATTTCAAAGTGGGATGACTCCTTAAGTCTAAACGTGTTCTTGGTGTTTGGAGATTAAGCCCATGTGACGCTTAGTAATCAATCAGATCATCACATTGAGATGGGGTCGACTAATACTCAAAATCTGGTGCTCTAGAGGAATACCAACCAAATAGGCCGGTCTGGCTAAATTTTGGTTCAAGGACGAAAAATGGCCTTTTAGTTATATATGAATACGTAGGCGTTGTTGATCCGGTGGCATCTTTCAATTCAGACTTTGACAAGGTCTTAAGCAAAGTTCCTGTTCAGCCCTATGTTTATGGGCTAGCCAGATCAGCCAACTCTAATTCGTGGGCGGATCAGATGTTATATGAAAATTGAGTTAAATACGGATCTTTCATTTGAAATGCCGAGAACAACATTTCCAGTAGTGATAACGAAGTCCGTAAACATTATCAAATACTGTTAGACCTATTCTCAAGTCTAAAGGAGCTAAAATCAGAATCGGAGAATGTGTCCCGTTTAATTCTTTCGGTTACGGCTAGTCTCGATGGCCCTTCTCCTAACGTATGACACGTTTCGATTATTCCGGAGTCGGGTATATTCCTTTAAAACTAACGATTACAAAAAATGTCGAAAAAATGTCCACGTCAAGGCACCAATGAAGTTATAGAGAACTGGCCGCTAGGGCCTATTTTGGCGAGGGGTGAACGCTTGGAAGCGGAAAATTTAAACCTACGCGCCATCCTCCGACACTTTCAGTTACAATATGTGATAACAGCAAAAAAAGTTAGTCGGCCCCCCCAAAAAACGAAACATGTTTTAGATGCAAGATTTAGCAACGACATTGGAGTTACTTTTTAACACCATTTGCTGACCTCAATCCCCAAATCTGAGGATTGAGGAATAGTAGGTAATCTGGCGACACCTTTTCAAAATCCACAAATGGCACAATCCACACTTGCGTTTTCGATTTTGTGATCTGACAGGCTGAATCGATGGTATTTGATCTCAGTCGCTTCTAGCTTAGAAGTCAAACAAGACCAGTGTGGAAAGCCATGAAATTGGATCTTCAGCTTCAACTCAATGGATCTTTTCCATTGTTTCAGATGTATGGACATAATCGTTCGCCCAGTCGCGAATTCAAAGAGCTGACCAAACGAGATGCTCAGATCCTTTTGAACAAGGAATTGGAGAAACTCCAGAGAACAGCTCAGCTTCCCAAAGCCCAAGCCGACCTTGTGGACAAGGAATTCGATGGGTTCCGAGATTTATTTGGCAAATTTCTCACCGCGGAACATCAGTCCGTCAAATGGGACAAAATTGAGAAGCTCCCCGCCGATGCGGTAAGAATATTTAGATTTTAATTACCGTCGAAGCAAAAGTGTAGACCGAGTACGAGCCCATTTGTGATTGTAAGGCCAAGAGGCCCTAAGATCAATTAGAATAGGCCCTTAATCACTTACTCTCTCTCTTTTTCTCTAAGATCCGAGCATATGACGATCTACCACAGCCTTCCAAGAGTGAGATTCAAGGGATGCTCCAAAAATTAGTTGTCGTCAAGCTCAATGGTGGTTTGGGTACGTCGATGGGTTGCAAAGGGCCCAAATCTGTTATTCCAGTGCGGAACGATCTGACGTTTTTGGATTTGACTGTCCAGCAAATTGAGAACTTGAACAAGACCTACGACGCTGATGTCCCATTGGTGCTCATGAACTCGTTCAATACGGACGAAGAGACTCACAAGATCATTCAAAAATACTCCGGGTTCCGAGTGAGAATCATGACCTTCAACCAATCCAGATATCCCAGGATCAACAAAGAGTCACTCATGCCCGTGGCCCGAGACATCCGAACCGAGAACGACATCGAGGCGTGAGTATTTGAAATCTAGCAGAGGGTGGCAAATGAAGCTTTCCCAGAAGTTAGCGTCAAATACGGTTCTGAGACGGCTAACCGCTAGCTTCCCTCAAATACCTTCTGAAAATGTTTCTCAAAGACTCATTTCGTATTTGAATCGTTTGGTTACCCTTCATTGTAGATGGTATCCTCCTGGTCACGGTGACTTCTACCAATCCTTTTACAATTCCCACCTCTTGACAGAGCTGGTTAGCCAAGGTCGAGAATTCGCGTTCATGTCCAATATTGACAACATGGGAGCCACAGTGGATCTCTCCATCCTGAATTTGTGTCTTAAGGAGAATCACGAGTTCATCATGGAAGTCACAGACAAGACCAGGGCCGACGTCAAAGGCGGTACTCTCATTCAGTATGAGGGCAAGTTGAGGTTGCTCGAGGTGGCTCAAGTAGCCAAGGATCATTTGGAGGATTTCAAATCTGTAAAGAAGTTCAACGTGTTTAACACCAACAATCTTTGGATGAGTCTCCCAGGTAAGGATTGCACCCTTCTCCGATGATTCTTGACGAATCTTGGAAACTGGGGTTCATGACTTTCTAGACCTTCCATTCATTTAATATCAAAGGACATATGACTTTTATTTATGGACCTTTCTTTCAGCAATTACGAGGGTCATCGAAGAGAAAATGTTGGACATGGAGGTCATTGTTAATCCAAAAGTGTTGGAAGGTGGAGTGAACGTCCTTCAATTGGAGACGGCTGTGGGTGCAGCAATGAAATGTTTTGATAACGGGATGGGTATTAACGTTCCTCGATCGCGGTTCTTACCTGTGAAGAAATCCTCGGATCTGTTGCTCATCATGAGTAATCTCTATTCCCTGAGGAACGGCTCCTTGGTCATGTCACCTGAGAGAATGTTCCAAACAACACCTTTGATCAAATTGGGCGATGCTCATTTCAAGAAGGTAAGATAAGAAATTTAAATCAAAGGAGTGGGAGCGCCTCGACGATGTTATTAGACAACTAGCAATACCTCGGTGAAATTCAGATTAGAAAAGATTTTCCCTCGGAACAAGATCCGACACCTAGCCTTCTATACGTAGCGTAGGTAAGCCCCTCTGATCGGATCAAGTGCCGGATTCCTCTGGGACAGAGCTTGCTGCTTGCTTGCCCGTCTAAATGTGACGAATCCTGGCTGATTAAATTGCTAGCTATACCCCCTCCCCCCCCCCAAACATACATCTAGTATTTTGATCAGAGGAATTGTGAGATTTGCCCTCCATTTTTCCTAACAAAGCTTTTCGCTTATGACAATGGAAGAACACAGTCAGTATGATGTAAAAAAAAAAAGATTCTCCTTAATTTCGACAAGCCAAACAGGAAACCCTCAACAGCATTTGTATTTTTGTTTCAGGTTGGGGACTTCTTGAACCGATTCGCCAGCTGCCCAGACATCATCGAACTAGATCATTTGACAGTCTCTGGCAACGTCAATTTTGGCAAGAATGTTGCTCTGAGGGGCACGGTTATCATAATCGCTAATCATGGAGATCAGATCGACATCCCATCGGGATCAATTCTGGAGAACAAGATTGTTTCTGGCAACCTTAGAATTTTGGATCATTGAAGAGGCCTCTTTGAATGGTTCAATTTACTTCTCTTGTGGAGTAGAGTTGTCCGGACACCATAACATTGCAAAGCTTATCATATGACAATATTAGGGCCGTTTGGTTACCTCGAGAGCACGAAATGAAAATCGGTTTTCGATTTCAATTTTAGTAAACAGTTACGTATGCATACTCCATCGACTGAATCAATAGACTTGAATAAATTTTTAAATCAGTTCCTACCAAGGTTTCTGAATTATATTGTCCATTGAGAGCATTCCACGGTTGAAATGTGCTCGTCGGGAGAGCGTCAAAAACTATTGGACGCCGTGGTGAGATTCACATATTTTTTTTCTGATGGATCATCTTCGTGTTGTTCTTGGTTCTCCATTCGTACATGCTCTTCCCGTGTTCCCTCTGCTTCATTGAGGTGACGGTGTGAGCGAAGATGAGAAAAGAACCAACGAGCGAAATCTCATGTGGGAACAATCCAAGATGGAACACTTGCGACAAATATTTCTACAAAAGTTTGCTATCATATCTAGGGGAATGCGTTGTTTATTATTTACTAATTGACCAGTTTTAGCCGCTAATTGTTCTCAGTTAGGCAACTGGGAGAGAAAATATGCTAACGTTGCTTATGTGAAGATATCAACAAAGGATTCATTAACAAGTTGTAGAAAAATAGGAAGCTTAAAACGGCGTGGCTTGGGTGTGGAGAGGCACAAGAAAAAATGGTCCAATAATTTGAGACAAGGGAACACAATGGAGTGGAACAAATGGGGAAAGGTGGGACAAATGAAAAGTGCAAAGTTTCCACTTGGCAATCCATTTCTACCAGTGTAAATGGTGATTTACTCAACATTACATGATTTACATTGTTTATTGAGCCGGAAAACCACAACAATGAATACTTTGCTTAGCTCTAATACATTGTCAAAATGGACAGTGTTAACCTTACGAGTGTAAGATCATGCCGAGTTGGCGAACGGTGAGTTCGTGGGAAAATTTCGTGCATTCAGGGTTCGCTTTTCCATTTGAGAATCATTTTTTTCCTTGGAAAGGACACACAAACCTCTTTGGAATAGACACTCATACATGAGTTCTGAAAGACACTTTCGTTTCCCATTACAACGTGACAGAAAAATCTATAGTTTCTCCAAGAAGAACCTCCGTTCGTTCTTGTTCCCACAAAAATCGGTCAGTTTGCTGTGCTCACGCATACATATTTCACATATGAATGTCGATTTTAAATCATTGTCCCTCCTCACCATCTCCTCAGGCTGTCCTTCTTCACTAATGTCATTGAGGCCAACTTCCTGAAATGTCCGTTAGTGCGAGCACTTGAACGAAATTCCCAGCTTTTATCACATAACAACATATCCCCCTTGGTCCAATGGGAGTGAAACCGACTGAGTTTGAAAGAGAAAGAGAGTGAGTACAGAATGGTGTACGTACGCACCGCACCGTATTTCAACGCCCCATCCTTACTGTACTGTGCTAGGCTGTAATATGTATGGAAAAGTATGGACAGACTTGGAGGGTACGAACGATAAGGAGAGCACTGAGCACTTCAGGGCAAAAAGCCATGATGGAGTCCATGGGGGACGGGAAAAACGGTTCCTTCACCACACAGGGAACAAGGATAGAATTCAAACTTTAGAATAGGATAGGCTCTATACTTCTAAGTTCTTGAGGCTGTTGTGTTTTGGGGACGGAGCTAACACTCAATGTCCAGTTATAACTTTTTTTCAATTATACTTTTCGCCTTTTTTCGCACACATTCGATAATGCAACTTAAATGAGTGCCCAATTGAAGGCACGCTCTTGAGATTCAATTGATTAAGTTGTCAGATCTATGTAAATAATTCAAGCAAACTAATCATTTTCCACAATTTTCCTCTAGTTGAGACAAACTAACTACAAGTGCAAAAAGAGCAATTTCAATCAAACTCAGGAAGGGATGTTATTGGCACATCTAACTCTTTAGAAAGGACGACAGAAACAACATGATAGAATCTTCATCCTTTGGCTAACCGTTGTTGTCATCTCTATGAGAAATTTGTGCTCTTCCATTCACAAGTACGAGATTCTACAAACATCAGTTGGCCGGAGGTCGTTGAGAGGGCGAGAATTCTCTTGCTGTTACAAATCTATGTGTCTCATAGGTTAGATAACTAATTACATGAAGAAGGATAAATAAGGAATAAAAATCAAAGACGTCATCTTTCATAAGCCTAGATTTTTTTCATTTCCTTCATTCTCGCTTCAAATGATCATCTCTCAAAATCCCCGAACTAGCTCAGGGGAAAATATTGATGAATGCCATTGAGTTAAAAGTCTATCCCTGTTCAGATCCTGCTTCCCATTGGCCGTTGTTTCCCTCCAGATGGCATCGTGTGAATTTTCTCGATGAGAGCTCTAACGGAAATATCGACCTCGCTCGCAAGACTGCCTAACCGTTCCAAACGTCAGGACATGTCGACTCTCCATGTGTACATAGTGTACGTGCATGCCCAGAATATGCGTAAAACATCATTTTTTTTTAAATCGCAAACATCATTCATCCTTTAAGTCATTGAAATGGCCTATAGGGATTCTGGTGTTATTGTGCTCGGTTGGAAAGGGGAAAAGGACGTTAAGAATTCCTTCATCGGTTTAGATGGCTCGTCCCACTACCCTAGCACTTAATAAAACCAACATGACGTCAATTTGATTCATTAGTAGACACACTCAGACCCAGTGAGAGCTTTTAAACTCTCAAAGAAAATTGACTGAGGAAAAAAGCACATGGGCAAAAATTTCGAGGGGGCTTCTCAAAGAGAAACATTTGAGCACCAACGGTTTCACATCTGCCGGATTTAAATGGACTCCAAAGAGTTTACAACCGAGATGAACTCACACTTCATTCATTTTGAATCAAAGGAAAGAGGATTGTCCGCAAGATCTGTCATTTTTGTGCGTCCAGTAAGAGGTTTCCAGTAAGAAGTAAGCATAATTTAACAGGAACTTTAATGAACATGTTCGGTAGCGTTTGGTTGTTTTGGTTCACTATGTCGGGCTTTGGTTTTCGGAGAGGAAGCAGGGACACGCCACAATACAAGGTGTTGTTTCTCCCATAGTCCATCATTTTTCCCAACATGGTAGCGATTGAACGGTCATGCTTCGAAAACCCTAGTCTCCCACACTACCGAATAAATATCATTTTAATAAGAGGGGGTTTAAACATGTTCTGTCACACCCTGTGTAACATCCTGTTTGTTCAAATGTAGCCATTCATAACGTGGATTGAAAGAGCAATTTTTGTTACCCTCAACTTCCAGGAACTGACCGTGGGCACGAGGTCTAAAGGAGCCCCTTGACAGTCGTCGCGTCAAATAAAACGTAATTGTTCAGTAGATACATGGAAATATTTCTGGGGATTTGAATTGAATGTCAAAGGTGTGGAATGGGTAGACGGATCCTTATCGATCCTTTATCACCAGCAGTGTCGAGCCGGTGTCATCATAACCAATCAATCTTGAAAATCCTTGCCACTATAACGTGAAAATGATTAGAGCGGGTTTGGCTTGCCAATGTTGAGTCATAAACATCCATGGTTCCTTTTTCCAAATGCGAAAGGAGTCACTCAGACGAAAATCGAGTTGCCATTTTGAGACATTATTACTATTATTCCAACAAATCTCCATGGCTGGCCAGTTCTTCCTCCCCAGCAGCTGTTTCCTGTCCAAGGAGATTGTTGGCTGGTTGGAGAGTTGAGAATTTGGAGATGGTGAACAACGAAGAGTTCTCAGCCAATTCACTCAAGCGATTGTCGGATTCTTCATTGGTACAAAATTCCTCATGGTAAGACAAAGAGATTGGCTCATCACGGCCATCATCATGTTGCATTGTCGTTTCCAAATCAGCTATCCACAATTAGTTCTTTTTTTCGTTATAATTTTTGTCCTTCGCTTTTTTTAGTTAGAAGTAAACAGTCTTTTATACTATATTTTCAATTAAGCGAAGGTAAGCTAGCACTAGAACCAAATGGAGCCATTGGCAGCCAAATATCAGAAGATCATGAATATCAATGGGCGACTTCCACGACTCCAGATTCCTTCCCACCCATTCAATTTACATAAAGGCAAAACTTTTTTCTTAGGGGGCGCAAGTTGATTCTCCGTCCGAAAGCCAGCTGTCTCCACCCAAAAGCCCCTTTTTAAATTGGTTCCTCATTGAGGCTCTCTCCCCAACCCTGGGGTCGCGAGCCAAAACTCTCACCTGCCTGGGATTTCGTATTGAGCAGCTTCACTCATCCGCCTTCCTCACCTGGATGGGCTCCATCCCGTTCGACGTCCTGGTTCCGATCATTGGCCGTTGAGAACAGCTGCTCTTGGGTCTATTTTCAGATTCCCATTCGAACTTTCAGACTCCCAAGCCTCAGCGGGCATCCTGTGTTCGAGGGTTGAAAAAATGCGCGGCACCGTTTTGAAACTGGCTCGTAGCCCCTCGCCCTTCCATCTGACAAAAGACTGGAAGCGGGAAGGGGATTTAAAGGTCCTGTGGTGACTAAAAAGCCCGTTCTCGAACTCAAGTAGCGACTCTAATTCAACATATACTATCCCAAGAATATGCTACAATAACCTTTCCGGCTGTGTCCCTCAATTTCCCTTCCAGAAGGCCGTTTTCTGCCACCCAAAAGGCAGTTGAGCGTCAGAAAAAATTCAAATCTTGCTAGTCTCTCCGGTTTTCCCACGGGTTCCCACGTCTGCGTTGGATTGTCGCCGTTTTCCGTTAAAATCTCGAGGAACTCCCAGCGACGCCGGGGCCAGGGGAACGCGGCACGCGCTCCTCTTGTTCGGCTAGAATCCTCGTCGTCGTCGTCGGGCTGAACCGTCGGGGCTTTGGAAGGCGCCATCGCTAGGGAAGTACTTGATACGGTTACTGCTGTGGATTGTGGAGAGATCCACAGTCAAAGTGGGGAGAGGAATAGAAGGGCGAGAGGGGTTCCTTCCAGCTTCCAAAAGCAGGTCTGCACTCTTCAGTCTGGAGCCGAGCTAGGGATGACCTGGAGCTGAGTGAAGGGAGCTGGGGTAATGTGTTCCCCTTCGAGTTCTAACGAACTTTGGATTCAGGAAAAATCTCCAACCGTCATTTTCTGGGCTCTCCCACTGCCTGCTCTGATGAGAACTTTTTCTCCAGCATGACATTGTACAAGAATGGCAGAGGTATTAGCATTGGTAATTTAAGGGATTGATTGAAAAGTGTGGTTCTCTCCGACTGCACCTTGTGAAAGTTGCACTAAAGCCTACATACAATCTGAGATCCAATTTGAAGATCTATGTGAAAAGAAAGATTTCGGGAAATCTTCCCAAGCGACATGCATAATAAACCACAAGTTCCCTTCGATTTTTTCCCGTAGCTTTGATCGGTAACCAAAAATCTTTCCGTGAGAAATCTCTAATTGCCAGCTCTATTGATGTCTTTCGGGCCGTTCACATCCATCCATGTACTTTTCTTGGAGAATTTTCCCAGTTGGTAAGTTGTTTTTCTCAAGAGCTCACCACCCTTAGCTATCTAAATCTTTTGACGAGCGAGAACCAACCATCATCCCTCTTGAAACCATGGCTATCAAATATTCTTCAGAAATCCACCCAAGAAGCCAGCAAGCTGTCCGTGCTCTGAACCTCCAAAGCCACTCGGGGTTCATGCACCTTTGAGGTACGTACACCATAAGAGTTAAGGTGCCCACTCTAGGAGGGTAGGGACTAGGTAGTAGTAGGTACCGCTGGTACGTCTATTCAGTGATAAGTTGCTTGCGGCCATTTCATTTGGCCTCTTGGCGAGTGGTTTTGTTCCCTTGTCCGCTGATCTTGGGAAGAAAGCGAACTCGCTGGGAAGATTCTCTTGGTTGTGAGAGACACCTCAGCTCAGATCATCATGACATGGGCTAGTTGAGGAGAGGTGCTTCTCCAACCACCACCACCACCACCACCACCACCACGACGGTGACGACGGCGACGATGTCGACCAAAGCTACCAATTGTGGTACTAAAGACACCCACGGCACCCAGGGCTTACTGGATCCTCGATCCGATCGACCATTTCAACCCAAGTGGGCGCTCGAGCAACCATTCTTCTTGGAAGAATCATCCAACCTAGGAGTACCTATTTCCTCAGTCCTCGCAAGCATCCTGCGCAAAGTCATCAAGCATCTGTAGCAGAAGCGCTACTACTACTGCCACTGCGTTAACTACTGTACTCGGCTGTCCATCTCGTACGTAGTTGCTTCTCCTTCACACAATTCTAACTCGATCATCAACGGTCGCCAGGCGATTTTAGCATTTCTTTCTCCTCTCCGTTTCTTTGAAAAACGGCCGTTGAATTCTTACTTGCTCCTCGTATTGTGCTTCAAAGCATGGAGTAAGTAGTTGGCGAACGAACCAACGAACGAACGAACGAACGAGCGAACGAGCGAACCAGCAGTTCTGTCATGCCTACTTCAACTGGATCGAGTCGAAAGAGACAGAGTGAGAGTGAGAGAGGAGAAAGAGAGAGAACTGTACCAAGTAGGAGGAACGATCGAGCGAGGGAACGAAGGAAAGAACGTAAAATGAGTGCAGCTGCTTCCCAAAATTCTTCAGTTGCTCGATGGATGGATCACCACCACCCTCCGTCGAAGTTGAGTTCCTCCCGTTCCTCCTTTTGAGGGTCACAAAGTGAGTGAGCGCCCGTACTGCTCGAACGAGGAGACGTGTTGTTGGCCGAACCCACCACGCTCCTCGGATTCCCAAAGCCGGCTGAGACCGAATGGAATAACAACACTCGCACCATAACCACCACCACCACCACCACCAATATCGCTGCGAATCCGAGCGCAGAGCACACCACCAATTCGAGAACAGCAGTCGCATATCGGTTCACCTTTGGGTAACTTCATGAGACTACTATCCGCTCCAGAGAGAGGGTGAGAGAACAACCCAATGAGTGTTGTGAACCATTATTACGTGAACTGAAGACTCTCTGGAATCGGTAGTTCGGTTCGGTTCCGAGTGAGCCCCAAGACCACAACCAACCGCAAGAAAAAGACGTCCAAAAGACGTCCAAGTCAGTGAAAGAGTGAAGAAGCTAGTTGTTTTCAGGTGGTGGTGTGTTCTAGTAGCCACTCACTTCAGTCTTGGAAAGAGGCACCGCTCAGGTTAAGCAGAGCACAAGATTTTTGCTTGGGATGGTGGAAAATCACCACTACTGAGAGTCGTGGTTATGTGAGTGTGTGAGGCACGAGTCCACAAGTCCTCAAAGCACTCTTCTGGAAGCTGAAGGAGAAGAACAAGAACAAGAAGAAGAAGGAGAAGAAAAAAAAAACAAGCCACCGATCTTCATCAGTGTCGCTCGGACCATCTTCCAGAGTAAAGAACCAAGTGCTGCTGGTGATGGTCGAAGAAATCTTGGAACAAGCCTTTGATGCCGTGTCACGGAGTGAACACTCGCCATAAGAAAGTCAAGCGGGGAGCATTGTCATCATCCAGAGTGTCGTGGTCTTAGTGGTGGGTGCCTCACCAAATCGCTGCTCAGCCAAGCACTTCGAGACAAGAAGTGTGCAAGCGATTCTTCCAGCGATAAATCTCCATCCTTGATCAGTGAAGCAAAATTGCGGTGGCACCGCTCTCCAATCGGTTTCTCGCATTTCATCCCCAAAGGTTCTACTCTAACATTGAAGCGATCTGGCTAGCATGTCCGAGAAACCAGCCTCCAATTGTCACCTACTACGTCAATTAGAAACGATGAAGTAGCTTGTTATGCTCAACACTCGAGGGTCCTCCGGTTCGAACCCCAGTCCGCCCACCTCACAGTCCATGTCTCCAAACTCCTTGTCTGTGCGCACTCTATGCCCATTCTTTCAGGACAAGGATCAGACCGCCAACAGCATGATGATTCTTTTAAAGTCATGAGCTCCAGCACTGCCACCAGTCGCGATGATGGGGGTGGAGGGGGCCAGGGTGGAGGGGGTAATGGCCTGGCGAAATCTGGCCCACAGAGTCCTCCCAACCCGAGACAGCTGCTCTCTCGACTGGCTCAAGCCGAAGCGGCTGTCCGCCTTCAACAACAACAACAACAAACACCCCCAAAGCTATCGTCCCTGGGAGAGCCTTCATCGCCCTTCCCACTGAGTCAACTCGCCTCTTCACCCTTAGGGTCACCTGGTCGCGATCATATTTTGCTCAATGGGAAAAGAGTCTCATCGTCCATGACCACAATGAGTAGTTGTAGTGCCACTAGTGCCTTGGCAGCAGCCATTTCTTCGACAAAAACAAGCTCGATCACCTCTCAAGACGGAGTTTTAGTGGGTGCTCATCTGAAAACTGTTTCCACCAAAATTTCCTCGTCGATATCATCGCATGTTGTCGTTAAAGAGGAGGAGGATCGGGGTTCACCATCCTCGCTCGTTTCGCCATCATTGACAATTGATGAACGAAGTGACAAAGAGAATGAAGAGGACAGACAGAAAGGAAGTAGCAGACAAGACGGGGATAACAATAAGAAAGTGCAAAATAATAATACATCCTCTTACGCACCGGGGGGAGGTCGATTAAAATTCTACAAAGGTAAGTGCTCAAACAACCTCTTGTTGCGTTCGTTCTCTCTCTCTCGCTCTTTTTTTGAACGCCACGAGGACATGCTATATTATTAATGGCATTTGAATTAACAGCCGATAGTCAGGATGGCCCTGTGTTCCCTTGATGACACCCTTGTTCCTTTCCAATTTCGACATTCATTCAAAAAGGTTATTTGGTAGCCTTTAACAAAATTGGCCTTTCCAAGGGGTTCTTTAAATACCATGGAAAAATCGGTATCGCCTGTGAGTTCTTTTTCCAATCGATCACCTGCCTTTATTCCAAGCTGATCACTTCGTCTCAGAATGTGCACAAGGTGCAATTCGAATCTTGTATCTAAAGCTGAATTTGCTGACGTCAAACGATTGGATTGCAACTTAAGACACATTAAAGCACGGACATATCATGGCCATAATGGTGCTAGACCTAGTCTTGCCCATGTTACCTCCACGTTAGGGCAAGCATGGGATGTTGTTGGCTAATCTTTAGACTAAAGAAAGGCCTTTGTTTCCGGGTCCAGGAATGCTTTGTCCATAATGTGTGTATCTCTCCCCTTTGCGCTTCAACGGTTTCACCCCTGTGCCCTCGATTTTTCAAGATAATTTTGTTCACGAGATTGCATTTTGCATAATTTCGTCCACTCCACGAGGCTCCGTTGAAATCCATGGTTTTAAATCAGTCAGTAAAACCGCATCGTATAGATTGAGGTAGAGTTCAATTGAGCGCTCATGTCATAGCCCATTAGCGTTGTAGGAACTGGGTGTAGGAATATTCCCAGGCGCCACCAATTTATATTTTCCCATCCTAATTGTATCGTGGGTTGAAACTGGCTCATTTTCCCTCGATCGTCAGATTCCTCGTCTGGTTGGGTAGCAACTTCAAAGAGCACCCATGACTTTTTCCCTTGGCCTTTGACTTGTCGAAAGGTTTCTTCTTCTCCTCCTACTTCTTGTTCTTCTTCGTACGGCTGATAGTTTGCTCAATATCAAGGTATTTCTCCCCGTTCCTCTCCAATATAAACCTTCAGTAGATATTCATTACCTTTTTTCCAAACTCGGACCTGTAAATGTTCATGACTTCAATTCGGCCTTGATCAAATTGATCAGTGTTCCTTCAATGCGTGATCAGAGTTGATATGAATTATGGTTCACCGGCATGTTTTATGGGAGCGTCAATAACAAGAAGAAGCATTGTAAATGTAGTTGCGGATTTGTTTTTCCCATGGCGTCATTGATTTTCTCACGACGGTTCAGCCTCTCCTGCTTCTTGTTCTCCTGCAAACTTCTCAGACTCTGTCGAGAAAGAACGAAGGCTCTCCTAACTTGCACAAATAAGTCTATTTTATTCCGAGGGGCTTGAAAAGAGGCTCTCCTCCTCCTCCTTCTCTTTCTCCCCTTTCTAAAAGTTCCAAAGTAGTGCGAGAAAGACGATCAAGAGATTGACAGGGTCTGCGAAAAGTTTTCGGGGGGGGGGTAAACCAGTCTCTTGGGGCGGAAGGTGAAAATTTGAACTCTTTCTCCCTTGCGATTGGGCATTCATTCATTCTCACCAACATTCCCCTACAAGGCAAGACCTCTACAATAATTTAGCCAAATGTGTCATATAGAAGGTTCAATCCATGTCCAAAGACCTTTTTCGCACAACTAGGACGGACGGACGGACGAACGGACGGAAAATGAAGCCATTGTTGTGCACTAAATCAAACTCTCCTTGTCTCTTTGTTTCTAGATGGTCGGTGCCTGTTAGAGTTGTCTCATCGATCCAATGGCGATCAAAGTGAAATGTGGGCACCCGTCACGAAGAAAGTGTTTTGGCCTCCAACCAGTGCATCCGTCGGTGGATCCAATCCTCCCAGTAGTTTGCCTCCTACTACTACCACGCCCATCCCGTCCTCCACCCTAGTCAAGTCGGAGAATGGATCTGCATTGAGTGGTGAGTATCTGGGACAAGAGGAACAACAACAACTGTGCACACATACATGTGTATGGATCAAGATCACCAAATCCAGTTAGTCTCTGTGTACCTACGTACGGAGAGAGAGAGAGATAAACAGCGGGAATTGAAGGAGTAGTTTGTTGCAATGTGGAGTGCATTCAGGAATTTTCATTTGTTTGTGATTCCGTTGTATCTTAAGTGACGTTGGCGACTCGCGTCCGTTAGCTTTTGATCAATGCCCATTCATTATCAGGATTCTTTTTTGTGTGTGCTGAATGTTTTCTCTCTTCTCTTCTTTCGCCTCCCCATTCTGCTGACCGAGTTCACAATATGGAGTAAGCAAACAATGCCATCTTGAGGTTGAGGTTTAAAATGAGAAGATTTCAACTTCCTTTGGGGTTTAACGACATCCTAATTCTCGAGAAGTCGTGATATGATTCGGGGTCTATGAAAGACTGCTCCTTTTTTTTTCTTCCCAAAATCACAGCTCCAGTTTGCACCGAGATCATGATCACAATCCCAAACTTGTGCCTCAAGATTGTGTACAATGTGGTTTTCGAGGAGCTTCTTCTGCCCTCCGATCTCTCTCAATTCAGGCTTGTTCAGTTTGTCGGTCGGTCGGTCGGTCTCTCTCACTCTCTCTGTCTCTCTTTCTATCTTTCTCTCTCTCTCTCTCGTTGTGGTGAAATGAAAAATTGTCAGTTAGATAAACAAAAGTGTACAGACTTCTAGACTGGCGCCAGCAAAGTCAAAAATAGCTCTTATCCATGACTAAACATCAATGGGTTGCTGGCTAAAAAAAGAATCCAAAGAGTGCCTTCTTTTGAAGTCATTGAGAGCAACAACGCTCAAGCCCTAAATTGGTTCACCTCCGTGGAAATTCCAACCAGGTTGGATGGTGTGTTGTGATTTTGAGCTTCATCGGTGCCATAAGCCCATGTTTCAATCGTCATTCACGAGTTCTTACCTGGCAGGTGATAACCCGGGCTCCGGCTCACTTCTGTTGATGAAGACAGAGATTTGGGAGTCCTTCACAGACTTCTTGGACATTTATGATGCCATTCGCCGGATGGATATTCATGAAAGCTACACCATTTGGCACCACTCATCTCATCTTCCCGCCAGATCAAAGTCAGTGCAGTAATAGTAGTAGCGCAAGAAAATGCCACATTGGCTTGTCTGACCCCCTAGTGGTGACACGAGCACCCACCAAGATCGAACTTGGATCCATACAAGAAGTCCATGAGGGCTCTTGGCTGGTCTAGTTCTATCGACACCACTTGTAACGAGTCACTTTTCTCTCCTCTCTCTCTCTCTCTTTCTCTCTCCTTTTTCTTTTGCCATCCATGAGGTTTTGGAAGACCAAGAAGAAGTTGCTTCCCCTGATTTTGGTGATAGCATTAGCTTAGGTGGTTTGCTTGGCGCGTGCCTAGAGCACACACCACGCTATAAACCAAGAGAGCTGGAGTCGAACGACCACGACGAGATTCATACAGGAACCTACAGAGAACGAACCAAGCAGACTCTTGACTCACTGGCCACCAAACACAAAAATCCCGGTCTTGCTCACCCGACGAGCTCTTATCTGCAGCTAAACCCAGCACCTAAGCTAAACTCATGATACTCGAACCTACCACCACTACTTCTTCTACTACTTCGATTACTAGGCACACCAGCCACACCAGTTTTTTTTTGCCTTGTAAAACTTATGAATGACGATGAATGACCGGAGGCCATGGAGCTATGTAGCTTTGGTCGCTCAAATTCCTGACTCTGGGAAAATGATGCCAACTTGGCTCATTTTCCACTCGCTGAATCTTGCTTGGAACCGAACTTGGAACTAGGAAGAGGCTCTCGATGGGAAATCGGTTCTCTGAGCCATTCATGGACACTTCCAGTGTGGCTGGTTCCTGGTTCAGAGGTAGGGGCGAGTCTGTGGGTAAGGTAAAGGCTTTTAGGACTCACTTAAGAATTCAAGCCCAAGCTTTTGTCTCGTTCTCTGTGGCATGCTCTCAGAAATAAATGAGCTTGGGTTGTGTGAGATTTTGAGCGGTTTCTGAACGAGCTGCCTGGCTGAAGGCGGAGCAGATCTGCCTCTTTCCCATTCGTGGGTTGAGATCTAAAATAGGGTGCTGCCAGAATGGAGAGATAGGTGCTGGATGGATGATCATGATGATAATAGTAATAATAATGGAAGTAATAATGGATGGACGGGGGCCCGGTTTTGGTGGTTTGTGGTCAACAACCCACCCAAGCCAGCAAGAAGCTTGTGCCGGCCCTGATTACCACCATTCATATCAATGCACCCGATTTCCAGCAGCAATTGAATCCGAGGAAATATGCCGAGTGTGAAGCTTTTTGTGTCGATCTCAAATGCCGAGATTGGGATCGGGTTTCGGAGTGATTTGAGAATTTAGGGTGAACTGACCAGCGTTGATTGGAATCAAATGGTTCTCAGAAGGAGCTCTTAGCTCAATCAAGCTCGATATCAACCATTTGGGCTGTATTGTCGACAGAACGTGCCATTTCGTCGACCACAACCACGAAAACGGCAAGAAGGAGGCAAGAAATCTATAATGATTCCCACTCAAATTACCGACTCGCCGAGTCTGACCAATTTGTTCCTGAACAGGAACACATGTTGTGACGGGGGCCTGTTTTTATGGCTATGGATATGATTTTTGATTACATTGCCGTCAGGGCTGGTTTGCTGTTGATGGTTTTGTCGCCATAAAGTATCCGGTGTCTGTAAGCTATCTAGTCAAATTAGCAAATCGAGCATAAAATTGTCATTGTGGCAACGCGAAGAGCTTCAAACAAAGCTCGACGATCAAGAGCAAAGTCAAAGATGTGGCCTAGGCCTACTGCATCGAGTACTGCAAGCGGGTATTTTGAAAGAGACGAAGAAAAAATCTAAATCCAAGCTTAAGTCCCTCCTCTAACATTTGTCTCCTCCGATGAGTTAATGCTTGAAAAATGACTTCATACTTGAAAAAAGTCAACGAGTCGAAGATCGTTCTTGATGGTCTTTGAAGGGGAAAATATTGAAAATGGCAGGCAGCTCCACAAGCGTTGAACATCAACCACTCGCTCTGTTCACGGTAGATTATGAAGAGTCATTGTCACTCTCGGATTTTCGTTCTGCATGCTTAAGGGAGTGGATCGAAATTCCCATCCAATTCTCTCTCCCTTGACGATTGTTGGCGGTGTTGGATCTCAATACATACGTCAACTTCAAAGAGATCCAACCAACAGCAACGAACCATCAACCATTGGTATTGTCTTGGTCACTCCAATTGTTGGAGCTGTTCTTGAGCCCGCTCCAGATTTGATCTGATATCGCAACTTTGTCGCTTTTACCAGCCTTCTGAGGGGTTGTCGATGAGATCTCTTTCGACACTTTGAGATTCAATCAGATCGATACTTTTTGCGTCCCTGGAATCAGTCGTCTCTCCAATCCTTGAATTCAATCAAAGGTGATGGAGAGCTAGCTGGCCAAGTGTAATTTATTGAAATACCAAAGTGGGAAGAAGCGAATCAAGATCGTTTTATGGGATGACTTTGGACAATACTACGATTACCATGGTTATTATGATCGTGGTTTTCTTCCTAATCACACAAGTGCACCTGTTGGTGGCTTGGGATTTTGGTCGTGAGCCCATGGTAGAATTAATCTGGACGATTTTTTTGGCAGCTGAGCTCCAGATTCAGTGGCTAGTAAGACACCACGAGCGGAATGGCACCACCACAGACATCAACTACTTACACTACTACTGCTACTACTACGTACCACTAGTACTACTAGTACTACTATTACCACTACTATTGGTGCTCTTTCTGCGGTAGAGAAGAGCGTACTTCTCCAAGGATGATGATCTTTTTAACCGAAGCACCCCCGAAGTCACGGATTGGTGGGCTTTCCGCTTCATGATCAAACTTGGGAATTTTCAATCGAGCGTTCATTCCGGCCATGGTCTCCTCTCGTATTTGTGTGTGTGTATATATATATATATATATGTGTGTGTGTGTATGTTCACAGTACACACTATGTCTGAACTACGAATGTCTCTCGTAATGGTGCGTTAATATCATGGCACAAAATGAATGGTGTTTAAACGGCACCCGTTTTCCTCTTTTTTTCTCTTTCCGTATCAAGCCCATTGGAGAAAGGCCAATCAATATACTTCTGATGCATGGCAATTGGCTTTGCGAAACAGTAAACAGCAAGAACCAGCCATCAATTTCAACATGAAAGCCTAGGCACGCTTTGAGCGAGTGCGCAATTCATCACAAAAATGGCGCAATGCTGAATTAATTGATTGAATGCACAAAAGCTAGACACTAGCCTAGCAAGTGACCAATTGAGCTCCCGGCACATTAACTGTGTACTGATTATTATCCCAATATCCATTTGTGTGACCTTGTACCTTGCTTGCAGATACCACCAGTACCGTTGATGCAGCGTCGATACCTTCGCCATGGCACACCTCAGCCGCCATGCTTCATCGAGCCAAAAGTGATCCACTCCGATTGGACCTGGCCAAATTGCCAGGAGACGTTCGGAGAGATCTGAGTTTCGTCATGAAACCCCCTCCTGCAGTGCACTCGATCATGAGAAAGTTCAAGCATCTGCGGAAGAAGCACCGACGACCTTACCAGCCCATCGTCATTGGGAATCTTCTGATGAAGATGGAGACTCAAGCTGTGATAAGCCGAGTCAAACGACGACCCTACGAAATGGATCGCATCAAGCAGGCCTCGAGGCTCGAGTCATTTGTGTCAAAGATTAACTCGCTGCCCAAGAAGAAGCCCATCTTTCAGATTCAATCTTGGGATGGCACGAAATTAGACAACAACCCAAGACCAACGCATCCCCCCTCCAAGCGGATGAACACCAATACCCATGTGGGCAATGGTCCAAACCTCATTAGTACTCATCCAACGACGGGCGTGACGCGAGTCAAAAGCGAGTTGTGTCCAGTCACCGAGACCTGCACGGCAGCCACCATGCCTTTGCCCTCGCAAACCGGCGGAGGCTCGAGGAATTCAGGTCCCAATAAGATGAAGGCTGAACAACACCGAGGGTCTTTGGGCAAGGTTCCCCACATGTCCCCGTACCTGCCGGGCAGTCAGAAGATGATGCCAATCACAGCCATTCCGGCCCGAATCAAGTCAGAGGTGGGACCCCAATCCATCATCAGCTCCAGTCATGTCATGCCGGACATGCATCGAATCAAGATGGAAATTAGCGGCAACCCCGGATCGGGCTTACTTAATCGATCGCTCCCCAACATGTCAGTGTCCCATTCCATGTCTCCCGGGTTGGATCCTCGAGAGCCGAGTTTCATTTCTCCCAGGAAGAGGCTTCTCCATCACAGTTTCGACGTGGGCAAGAATGGCAGCTCCCCGGCCAAGAAGCATAGACTGAGCACAGACTCGAGGGGAAGTGCCGGCAGTAGCGACGGGACTAGTTCGCCACATGTTCCCATTCGCAATGCCTGTCAGTCCCCTCGAGCGTCATCCGGCTCACCTTTCAACCTGCCGGCCTTGGCCGCGTCTCCGCCCCGTGCTCCGGTGGGAAAATCCAATAGTTTCAGTATTGATTCGATCATGAATAAAGGTGACCAAGAGAACCGTCTCGTACGACCACGGCCAATTCCGGCCAGTCCCGCTCGCGTGAGTGACATCAAGCGAGACATGGACATGGAGAGCAATTCTTCGAGGTCCCCAACGCCAGCCTCTTCTGTGATGAGTGGGATGCGAGCCTCGCCTGTCAGAACGCGATCTCCCCCCAATGTGCAATTATCGACCTATGCCGCACGTTCTGGCGCCGAGGTTCCGTACATTGATCCGTACGTGGCTCACTTGGCCGGAGTAGCGGCAGACCCGAGGCTGGGCCTGAACCACGCCAACTCGAACCTACGCGTTCCGTACTCATTGGGGTCGATGATGAATCCCCTGTTTCACCAGCAGATGTTAGCCAATAATGCCGTGTCCTCTCTGGCCGCATCTCAGCTGGCGGCTGTGAGCGGGCTTTGGACTCCCCCCGTGGTCACGTCCTCGGTGGCTAACCTGGGCATGGGCAATCCAACCAGTCAGGCATCTCCATTACCCTCACATTTGATCTCAACCCCCAAGACGATGCACGGATCCATGATGGGCGGAGACCGTGTTCTGGGCAGTGGCAATAGTTGGTCCACCCCTCAATATCGGGGTGCTCCCCGGGTTGCCACACCAGAGAGACCCATCGATGTTAGTTCTACAGGTAAAGATCACTTGATCGCATTGCAACTACTTCGGCAATAGCAGTCGCAGTCGCAACGACCGCCCCATTTTTGGAATCAGATGCTGATCCACACTTTCATTCCAGACGATGTTCCATTGGACTTGTGCACCAAGCGATGATCCTCAATCTCATTACATATCGGCATACGCTTACCTCTCCGTTGATCTCAGAGACTGTCCCGCGATGGTTGGAATCGTCTCAGTCTCATAACGAAGCACCCCTCAAATGAGATCTCAAATCCAACTTGCCTTCAAGTAACCAACCACCGTGGCGGGGACCAATTCAGATTCGATGCTCCGTTTGGTTGCCAATCATTTCTTCACGAACCGTATCCACGTTTTAGGCACACGACGTTATTCTAGTGGATATGATGAACTTTACACACATCGTTCCTTCTTTCTCTCTGTCCCCTTCTATTTTAATTGGCCTTATTCAGCATTGAGGGCCAATTTTGTGATATCAGATGATTAAGGTCTTATTTCCACGTGCCTACCAACGCTCTTTCAGAGAAAATATAAACCATCCTGAACATTGCACACTCATCGGTTTTGTTTCAGCGAAACACGCATTTGGCTTAGAGGTTCAAGAAAAGTGACCAATTGGGAGTGTGAGCAATCATCATAATCATGTTTCTTTATTCGTTTTCGCACTACGTTGCCATACTGAATTTGCGACGATCTTTCGTCATGTTTTGTTTGTTCTTCTTCTTGATGTACTTGTCCAGGGTACCACGCTTTTTGAGCTCCTCATATTGCGACACGAGATCTTCGTTCTTCATCAAACTCTTCGACTTAAAGACCTTCTTTTGGCCTTCATTGTTCACGCTTGGGGCTCGTACCTTGCTTTGAGAATCGAGCTTTTGGCGCTCGCGGACTTGGTTATCCTGTGGATTAAATATGGAACCCATAATTACAACAAGGGTCAAGAGTGAGCAATTGAAAACATGGGACACTGCTTTATTGTCTTTTTTACAGGGTTAGGTGGGGAAAAAAAGAAATCAAAGTTTGATCGTCCTGTCTTCGATTAGTCAATTTTGGGGCCCAAGAGCAAGAAAAACGATCCGAGGCAAAGCAATAATCGTTAAACCGCAATATGCCCAATTTATATATATTCTTTTCTAACATTCTCAAAATGAAACTTCTAAACAACGCTACTAATGATGTCTAGAATTTCACGTCAATTTGGACCGAATTTTTCGAAACACTTCAAACTCTGAAGTCCTATTTTATATTCATTATTCATTTGACGGCTTATCCAAAACGCTGAAGAAATGAGTAAATGTTCCAAAAGAAAGTTAAATCAATGATGAAATTGTGATTGGGTGAAAACGCGCTATCTCAAAAGACATCAAAGAAAATAGGCTTCTTTTGATTGGATATCCGGCAAAACTTGAGAGATTGAAATTTTCAGCAAAAATTACGCGATCTACGTACCCTGCTCATCTTCAGACCAATAAATGTTCCATCGGCCCGCGGAAAATATTTCAAACTTCAACAGTAAATATGAAGAATGATAATTGGATTTAAGCCATTTGTATACTTCAAAGTACACCCAACCCTGTGCTTGACTTGCACCGAAAGGCAAGGTCTCTTGATAACATTTTCTCAAGGTGTAGGAGTCCAGTTCCGTTTCAATCCAATAAGGACAATAATTAAGGAACCCGCGACAAGCGTTCTCTTCCCCTCACAATTCCTTTCCTTATTTTTCTGGTCCGTCATCCAATCATAGGCTCTCCACCAAAGCGATCCCATCAGGTCCCTTCTCATTCTGTACACTCCATAAACATACATAGGCACATTTGGACAACGCAATCTATATTTCTGAACTCGATCTCAATTAGACCCTCCGTGAGACAAACCACCCCAAAATTGTTGTCGTGACCAGTTCGTGGTTGACGGCGGATCCTCGTGAATGGCCTCCATTTGGCGGGGAGCAGCGAGACCAGATTCGCAGAATTTGCATTATTCGCTCCTTGGATTTTGCAGCGTAGCCGGCGAATGGCCGTCATGCAAAATGCATGCCAATCGAATGTGTCTCTCACATTCATAATTCATTAAGTCTCGGGAACGGGTGCAGAATTCTGTCACTTTCAAGCCCCTTTAAGTTGTCCCTGCTTGTTTGGAAAAGAATATGAGCAAACTTTGAGCAGCCTTAGGACCGCGTGGGTCCAATTTCAGAAGTTCCAAAGCTGTTCCCAATGCAGTTATTGACAACAAGAGAGAAACAGAGAGAGAGACAACTTCGGCGAACTCCACTCATTATCGTTCCTATGTGCCATATAATGACTGATGAGATTTTAATTGAGCTCTCATCATGCATCAAAGCTGGACTAGTTGAGGCTCCCCTCAAAGCTCAATTGAACGAACCAGACCGGGCCGAACGGTCATAATGCAGTAAATTCGCCTAGGCGAGTAATAACTGTTTCCCCATTTGATTGGTAATGGAACGTGGGCACGTTTGGGTTGCCCTTTCTTCGTATCATTGGTTCACTCATTTCAACAACATGGCAAATTCCTCGAAAGTGGGTGTCGTCATAATCATTCATTAGACACTGCCAATCACTGTTTGGAGGCTTTCTATTGCGTTTTTGTCTGCACTATCTCATTCGCTCTCGGGAATTACGGGTCGGGTGTTAATGGCATTTACTGATACGTGTACTTATCGAATCACCTCTTTCGGGAAGTATCTCTTCTATCCTTCTGAACAATTTACGTTGGCGCCCAAATTAGGAAAATATATTTTTGGGCCTAATTAACGATAAAATTGTCTTCAAAATCTTACCAACACTACAGTGAAAACATGCGTAACAAACAAAGCATATTGCAGTTTTGGGGTACGTTGTTACGTTGTCCAGAATACGATGCGTTTTTAGGGTCAATATTTTCATACCCAAAATGGCCAACTTCTAGCGGAAATTGTGCTAGACCAAGCAAAATTAACAAAACGAGCAGGTAATTTGTTGTGTCTTCTTGGCACGGACCCGCTTAACTTTGAGAGAATGAGAGTAATCATTATCCCCGTCATTGGGATTTTTTTCGCCCCATCCCTCCCAATACACCTAAATCCATGAAGGATTTAGGTATAGACCTCCAAGACAATGGAAAGTTCGATGAGCATATCCAGTTGAAAGTTGGTAAGGCTTTTCAAACATGTGGTTGGATATATCGCACGTTTAAGTCCAGAGATAGT
>NC_081450.1:15341267-15480010 GCF_007210705.1 Tigriopus californicus
AAGTCCTTCGGTGTTTTTTTTTTTGTTCTGCCTGATTCAATTGATCCAATCCCCAAAGGAAGGGGAACGGACACACACAAAGTGGAGGTCTGTTAATGGATTTGAATGCAGCTTCCGATGAGCTTTCGAATGCATTAGGTCATCGTTAGCAAGGACTCTTGAGCCAAGTTGACTTGCATGTAGTGAATATAAAGAAAGACATTTAGTCATGAAAAATGTCGCTATTATCGACCAACACATTTGCCACAAGATTGAGCGATGAGCAGGCTCATTAAGGAATGCCGCAAGTTAGGAATGTCGCAAGCCTGATCCCAAATAATTTAGTGTTACTTGCCCGTATTTCTTCAACTTTTTTTACTTCATCAGCGATTTCATGACAGACATGAAGCAGCATAAAGACACCATATTGTTGCAAAGTGATACTTAAGAATTGTCCGATTGAAGCAATTATCATTCAAACGGCGAGGACTTGGTAATAAGACATAAGAAAAATCGATGCACAGAGTGTCGGCTTCAATATGTTTATCTGATCATTTCCACTCATCAATACTAATATTTCTTAACATTACAATACACCATGGACTTTTTCCTTGTTCAAGTATTCTGTTTACACAAGGTGCTGTTGGCTAGAAGGATTAATTGTCAATTAGAGCCAATCGAACTTTTGGATTCCGGCTATTCATCCAATGTTTCTTTGGATCAACTCTATCGTCTCGTCTCATTGTTGTCTCGACCCTGTCATAATAAAACCACTCCTGAATCGTTTAATACTGACTAACCCTAGACAGACTTGACATGCGACTAGATTAGAGCCACTTGTAAAAACCCACCCATTTCCTTGCTTCATTTGATTCAAATAATGATATTCGTTAACATAATAATTGGTCAATGCCTTTTTTTGGGTTTGTTGCGGGCACATTTGTTATGCTGCTGCCGTGGCCAATATTGATCTTTGAAAAAATATTGCACAGAAATGATGAACTCACCGGACATTTTCAGGACGTTTTGTTCGTAACTATTTGTGGAATTTCAATATGGTGGCCCTCGAACCATTGTCCCGTGTTTTTCTCTTTTTTTTTTAAAAACACCTAATTTAGCCGCTTCAAGAAAAAGTTATAGAAATGTCAAAACTACTTAAAGAGACTTCATGTTGGTAGCAGCAAAAGTTTTTCCTTTGGCCGGTCAGTTTTTTTTTTTTTTGCAATCCGAAAATGTACAGTTAGTAGCCAGAGTGAATGAATAATAAACCACTTTACCCGGGCAAATGGCGTCAACAACCTCAATAAAGGAATACTTTATTTTGAAAAGGACCCCACATTCTTTTCATGCATGGAATCCTCCTGTCCCTGCTAACCAAAAGAATATGTGAAAGGAACTCTTTTCTTTTAGCGTGGCGTGGTGCTTGCTACTTGGCGGGCTTTTCGTATTCATCAGAATGGCACAGTTCAACCACTCAAGTTGTTCTGCTTTGCTACTTATTTACCTTGGAGTCATATTCCCCACAGAGGGAATCGAATCGGGGGTCCCGTTTTTGATGCTCTTTCTCGTTCATTTTGGCCGTGAGCCCGACCACATCTCGGAATCGCTTAACGGGTTTCTTGGACGAGATCTCACGGGGTCGGTTCTTGTTCTCTCGCTTGAACACGGCCTTGGACATTTGAGTGGGTTTGGCCATCCCTCGGCCTTGATTGATGCCCAAGGCCTTATTATAGAGCTTCAAGCCGATTTTCTCTTTCAACTCTTGGATCTCTTCCAAAGACATATGGCGCAACTCGTTTCGAATAGATTCCTGTGGACAAACAAGATTAGGCATTGATAACCAAGGGTCCATTACAACGACTCATGTGCCCTGGTGCATTCGCTTAATTGGTCTAGGGAAAGAACAAGTACAGTACGAGAAGGCAATGCTTTTTATGGCGCGTTAACTTGTCCGGTGATACATTCAGCAAACAATCAAACGATTACTTCAGGTGAATTTTATATCATGAAATCGTCCTCTCGATCAACTTTGAGCTATCAATAACCTGAGTGACTGTCCAATGAGCAATTCTAAGGTTAAAACGCATTTTGTTGTTCTTTTGAGTGGCTTAAGCAACAATCAAAATATCAACTCTTGAAATGCTAATCATTCCAGGTTTGGCCCAAAAGGCGCCTTCATTCCTCGAATGTACCCTGCACTCGAAATAGCATTACTAAATGAAACCAACCCATTCTCAAGAATAGAGTCGATTCTTCTCGAAATGGCCCGGGTTCAACAAAGTCCTTCACGGTCTTCAAACAATGATGACACATTACTTTGGAGGGGAACACTTTCATGCATACTGGATGAAAACTTCAGCTTTAAAAATTCCTGCTTATGTACTAGTGCTGGGGCGAGTCCAGTAAAAGTCGGACTCGTAAGAGTCCCCGATTTTTGACTTGATTCTTCGCCTCGAGTTGGTCGAGGGGACTCGAGTATTTTACTAGCGTCAGGTCAAGCAGCAAGACTCGTCATGCGCGATTTAAAGAAAAGTTCTACATATCTTTTAAGACGAGTCCGGCCTCGAGCCCTTTCTAAACGACTCCAGTTCGGCCAATCCCTCCAAAATCCGAGTTAAAGGCTCGACAGCACTATTATGTACTCATTTTGGGCGTTAAGTAACCCAATTACCGTCATTTTTCATCTCCTGAAAAGTTTGTAGGAACGCAATTTCCAGCAAACTGGTTGGGCAAAAAGGCACCTTCCATTCAGTGATTGCTTTTAATCAAGTATTGATCAACACATGGGGTTCATGGGGTTGCAAACGTTCAACATATAGGGATCAAGGTACGGGAGAAACCAGCGCAGTTTCCTGATTTGAGAGTCTCCCAATTCGATTCTTCGCCCAGACCTTTCTCAAGAAAAAAAAAAAGACAACCTTAATATGCTAATCAGAGGAGCACCAATCTGATATCAGTCATGACATTGCTTATCAGAAATATGCAAGCACGATGTGATGACTGACTTGGTCTTCTAACCTGGCGACCCCGGCACCAAAATACAATAATTCTCATAATTCTTTCAAAAATGGCTGGCACGTGAGAACCGATGACGCATTCGACATTAACCTTATTAAACAATACTACTCACCCGCTCTGCTGCATCTTTAGAAGGTTTGGCCAGCTTCACAGGAGATTCGGCAGGGGAAGATTCAGCTTTTCGCTTGACAGATTTGACCGGTTTCTCATCAGGAACTTCCTCAGCTTCACTTTGAGCCTCAGATTCCTCAGATTCATCCTCCATGGCTCCTGCATTTTGTGCTTCCACAACCTCCTCCTCCTCCTCCTCCTCTTCTTCTTCGTCTTTTTCTTCTTCTTTTTCAGCCGCCTCCTCGTCATCGTCTTCAGATTCTTCCGAGCTATCTTCAACAACTGGAGGTGTGTCAATCTTTTTAAGCATGGACTTCAATCCATCCATTTTCGTCTTGAACACGTTTCGATCAATGCGAGGTCGGATCTCTTCCTCATTCGCGGATTCGTCCGAGTCGGATTCAGATTCGAGGCCATCTTCGTCCGTGGAGTCCTCGACATCGGCCTCATCCGATTGAGAATCTTGCTCGGGAGCCAATCTAGCGGGCAATGTGCCTTGAAGAGCCGCATTGAACTCCACCAGATTCTCCTCATCCTCAGAGCTGGAACTCACATCGTCGTCGAACACGATCTTGTCTTGTGTCCGCTTTTTTCGGTTGCCTATCACCATGGCCTGGAGAAAACAAATGGAAATAGCCTTAAATACCACAAACAGAAAGGCAGAAGGGAAATCACTGACAACCGATGGATATATTTAATCACACACACGCTGTAACAATCAAAACGAAATCACATATTCGCAATTTTAGCGGTCAGCTTGGCGTCAGTTTCGTTTGAAATTTTGACAGCTGCTCTTTCAAGAGGGGTGGACTTTGGGCGTAGATCCGGATCAGTTTTGACAGCGGGCGCCGGATCTAAGCTTTGCGAGTTCGGGGGTTCCTCATCCTTTTGCCCTTTGGGTGGAATCGACCTGCGCTCGGGTGGAAGGTTCGAGGGCTTTTCCATATCGGATTGGGTCATATTCTGGGGGAGAGGATCAACCGGGGACAAGGGTTGATTGGGTGTCCCGGATGGCGTGACCGCACCGGGGACGTGGAAAAAGTACAACATAAACCCACACGCCAGTAATAGATGCAGTCCGACCACCACCGACACGAGGATCCAGCACGATTTGGAGGCGTGGGTCTTGAAGATGGGCCATAATGTGAGCACGAGCACGGAGCCAGATAATCCAGCGGCCAAAAGCACCAACAACCATTGGATGACACTGCTCTGAATGAGCCAGAGCACGGATACGGGGATGTAAATGACCATGGAGTAGCCGTACAGACATATCAAGTCCAAGAAGGTGAGCGCAGTCAGCCCGCCCGAACTGGCCGTCCACCAAAGAAAGCCGTACAGACCGGCGGGCACAAGCCAAGCGTACGAGAACACGGCGGTGGCGGCCATGGTGATCTATGAAGGAGAGAGAGGGGCTCAACACGAATACGGCTCATAGAGTTGGAACGAACGAGGGCATGGCATGGGTTGAGTTGGATATACTATGTGACTCAAGCACGAAGGGAGTGTGATGTCTTACAATTGATACTAGCTATTAAAAATGATATGATTTTGGCGTGACTTTGGGGGCATTTCGTGGGCAGGAATGGCACTAGTTTTAAAGAAGGATATTTGTCAGCTTAAAAGAAATACATCAATACGACATGTCGCGCCAAGTGCGGGCTTACCTTGTGAAAGTCATAATGCCACTGGAAATCGCCGCCTTGGAGGGCGGTCTGAAGATATGAGGCCAGATTACCCGTGACGGCCACGGATATGACGAGCGTGATGCAGATCCAAAAGGGGCCGTACAAGTCGGGGTTGTCTTGGAGCACGTCATGCAAGAAATGCTTTTGGGGTCGAGGAATCATGGCGGCCACGATCCGTTGCTGCACCTCATGGGTATCGACATCAAAAAATCGCTGATAGAACGCCAGCGACCAAAAGTTGTACCTAAAAGAGCCACGATATCCGTCTCAGCCCTAAATTTCACGTTCAGTCATCATCCTGCTCATCATCTTTAGCAGGTCGTAGGTACCGGCAGCGGGCCATTCACCGCTTTATATAGAATTTATCATGGGTGGCTCGTACTAAGGCCTGCCTCGGGTGGCTAGTTCCAACTGAATCAAATGTCCGACTAACCCGACCTTCCAGGCCTCGTCCGAGCAGTTATTAACCTCTCTCAGGAAGAAAAAGACGAAATTTCTTTTGAACGGCTGAGGATGAATACTGCATTCTTGAATTCTTGGTCTCACTCCCATGGGCATTCATGGCCCAGCCCTGCTCGCCAACTCTCCTCCAGTCCTAACCCCAAGATTCAAGGGTGCGCGATCCTACGTATGGGCGGCCTTTTCATGGGGCTAGCCACACCCTCGACGCCATCACCCACTCAATATTCAGGGTGGGGGTGTGACAACCTACTTCAGACCAATGCCTGGGCCCGCACCACACCCCGCCTCTCCACCTAGCCTCAGCCATCCACCCTTCCCCCACCGGGCGCCCACTCGTTACTCACCGTCCAGATCCCGCGCCGGCCCGTGATCCGCCCATCAAGCCTGTCCGATCATCCGGGTCGACTTCATCGGCCGGCGATTCCGCACCACCGCTTCCGCCCGCCGTGGGCGGGGCGGCAAAAGAGTGGGTGGTGTGCGGCGTGAACTGCAAATCCGAATCGTCGAACTCGACCACCACCGAACCGGACGGGGGTGTGCCTTGCGCCATGCTGCCGGTCTCTGATCCGGACCACTCAGCCCGTGACCCCGATACTGGGGTCTGCCCGCCGTGGACCTGACCTGGGTGTCACTCCCGATGCCAGGCAGGTAAGGGGCCCGCCCGATGGATCGATCCCGCGTGAAAAGTGGATCGAGGCCTCTCTTGGGATGAACTCGGGATGAAGAACGAACTACTCGCCTGAACCTAACCGCCACGTTATTGGAGGGGTAAGATAGTTTTCTAGTAGGTTAAGAGCAGTCTTCTTCATTCACATTGCACAAGCCACTTGTTTCTCAACAGGCTTGCCAATTCATCAGCACCCTGGCCGACCCAATTCAGCTCAAAAAGAGCCAAAGGTCCGGCTGGCGGCCTGGCCTGGCCAAATTAGCCGCCGATAGATCATTAACAATGACTAAGATCAAACGCACTGTCGTTGACTGACGTATGAAATCAAGATTGGGCCTTTACACGAACCAGCCTAATGCCATGCGGACGGAGACCATCCATGGCCTTGATGAGCGCCAATTTCATGTCCAGTCGGCAAGTCTGGCCACGCAGGACAACTTTGGCCTTCTCCCAGACCAACTGGCCACGCTGAGACACAAACACTCCAAAAATCAAGCAGACTTGGACGACGATGAATACGTCAGGCGAATTCAGGACTGCCACCATCTCACCTCAAAAATGAGGATCGGGCCCTGAAATCCTACCCAACCATGCCATATCCTGGAGCATAGTGCATTTCTATAGCCATTTGACGCTAATGATAGCCATATCCGGCTCTGATCACGTTTATCGGAGACTTGAATGGGTTGGGAGCCGCAGTGGGGGCGTGAAAACTGGCCCAATAAGGACTGGATGGGTGTCCCTGATTGGGATAGTTGTTACGAAGGGAGTCAGCTCGAGAGCCCAGGTGATAAGTTTGGCCCTCTAGCGAGCCTCAAGGGGAAATTGTTTTTTTCAAGTCATCCTATCTCTCTAAAAAAATATGAAGACTTTAATGTCTTTTGCATTAAGGAGCTATTGCCATGCAAATGTTTTGATTCTTGTCAACTCCATGATTAATGGTGCTTTTTGTTTAGGAGAAGGCAGCCCTCAAAAACCCTTGACCAATAAGAATCAGGGATCCGACAGTACGTTGTCTAATCAGCAGAGAGAAGGAGAATCTCTTGACATTTGCTGATCTTTCTTTATTAAGCATCTTTAGAACGGGGTACATTTATTTGTAACATATCACATTCATGCTCCTCAATGTAACATTGTAGGCTGAAGGTCAGATACCAATTTCTAAGCTTGGGTTGGTCAGGGTTACAATTATTTAGCTTTTGACATGACGTTAGTTCAATTCTCATTGGCCAAAAAATGAAACCAGGAGGCAGTCAACCACTGTTTCATCCATTCTATAACTAATGTTCATTGAGAAGACATTGTAAAGGGAACAAACGTCATCATTTGACCTCAGAAAAAAGTTTTAAAAAGTCAGTGGAAAAAGGTATAAAAGAAGATGGAAAAAGTTGATAAAAAAGGTAGAAAAAGGTAGCAAAATTAGTCATAAAAACGTGAAGAACAGTAAATTTGTTTAAAAGGTTAAACAAGTTACAAATTTTTTTAAAAATGCGCTCAAAAGATGATATTATACTTCTTCACATTTCTTTAAAAAATCAAACCAATATAAGAACCGTGGCAGTTGAATGGTCTAATGTACCCAATAGAGGCACCACATGGTTTCCCAGAAGACTGTGGTTCAAATCCCGCCTTTGGAGAGAAAAGTAACTCTTTTTTGATTAAAAAAAGAAGTTACACATTGTGAGATTTTTTGTCAATCAAGTCAGCTTTGGATTTGGTGTGAGGTGACTATTTTTTAATTTCATCAAAAGGCTTGCTCATATTTGTAACCACATTTCAAGTTTGTTTTCTGCTTTTTCAAGATTTTTGAACAATTGAGTATGAAAAATGCCAAATATGTTCAAAAAGGGATTTTTTCCCCCAAAACAACATTTCTAACATTTTTTCTAAAATGTGGCCAAAAAAGGTAAAAACCTACGTTTTAGGTTTTTAACTTTTTTTTCGAGGTTTAATCATCATGCAAACCTGAAAGTCTATCAAACCTCTAAAGATGAATCTGTAACAATAAAGAATAATGACAATTAAGCAAGTACACAATGCGAACTTCATAAGTTCAATTTTGCAAGAACAAGTTGAGAAATTCATTAGTTGAATTTTACATGAACATAATTGGACCTTTGCCGGACGTCTTGATGCTTTTTTAAATATCATTAAAATTGAAAGACAAGTAAGGATCTATTGAATAAAACCGGATGTTTTGAGATCTTCTGAAATTGCCCGCCCAACTAAATCTGACAATGGGTTCCTCCAGCAATGGCTTTTGGTCTTGGCTGGTATACTGAGTTCGGCTAAAAAAAAGCTATTCTCAAAGTCATATTATTTCTGGTTTTTTTTTTGAAAGGTTGCTCTTTCGTTTTTTATAACAACGGGTATTGCAACATTTCGACTTTATTGAAAACCAGATGGGGCTCCTCATACAACACGACTTGAAAATAATGCATCGCTTGGTCGAACGTCAGCACCTAGGCTTGTATTCATCCATGGATTTCTAGAAGACCTTTTTAGATGTTCATGATTCATCTAATGGGTATGTTCACTCGGGGGACGGGGGAAGGGTTGACCTAAGTTGACCCATAGAGGAAGCAACTCCTAGAGAATGCGATGAGAGCTAGCCAGGCGGACTAGTTTTCAGAGTTAATGAATGTCAGCTGACCGGCCGCTAGGGTATAGTTTCTGATTGTAGAGGCGCTGCTTTCCATCAGCTAGAGGTGCACTATTCTAGTTTCCCATTCAGCTGCAGTAAAAAACCACAACAAATTCGATTTTTACTCTTCTATGGTGGACCTGTGAAGAATCAGGGCAGTAGTAAAGGAATCACAGTAATTCGTTCCTTTTTTTGAAAAAGGACCTGTAAGTCCACTACAATTTAAAATGCTGTAATTGTAGCAACCTAAAGCATACTCATTAAACGCTCCTTTTTTCACGCTTCAGAGTGCCATCTATTTTTTTGTTTTTCACTTGGCATCTGAGGAAACTTTAAGCTTTTGGGCAATTGTGTACAAGTCATTTTAAAAAAGAAATAAGATGAATAAACATGAAACAATATTTTTCTTAGTTGTCAGCCTTTAGGCGAATCGTTTTGAAAATACGTGTTTTGGAAAATTGCCACAACAAAACAGAACAATTTCAACATCTTCATAATTCATTAAAAAGTCTCAGCTTATCATTGCTGTAGAAGAAGATAAATAGAGATCATAAGAAAAATACTTTCACATTAATTTTTTAATAGACCTGTCATGACTTACCACTAAAAATGAATTCCGAGGAAGTTTTCAACGTAAATATATTCAAAACAGACAATTCAGGTCCAAAATAATGGTAAGTTATTCTCAAAATGGCTGTTGGGAGTCTGTTATGTGCCGTTCAAAACTCGAGGCTCAAAAACTGAATGTATTGAATGAACTGATACATTTTACACTCAAACGGTAATCTCATGTAAAGGAAACTAAGCGTTCCATATATTTTGCATAGTCTTGGATGATGTTTGATTGCTTTTTCTCATTTGCTCTCTGTCAAAAATGGTTGAAATTTGACACATTTTTGTTATGAAAGGAATCATTAGGCCTACTAGCCTGCTTCAGTGTTGGGGACTCGGCCAAATCAGCCACAATGAAGGACATGTGTATTTCAAGTTTGCTAGGCAGTGTTGCCAAACGAAGCACAATAAGTTGATTTTCGGCCCGAACCTCCAAGGAGGCACTTTCGTTGTTTTTACTCTGCTATCACAGTCCAGGAAGGATTTGATTAAATGAAGGGAAAGAAATCAACGCTTTTAGAAGTTACCGATAGCTTTTTTTTCCAGCCAAACCCTATGTAGTACATAGTTCAGCAAATGATCAGCCTGTGTGAATCCGGCCACTTAATGGCCAAGACTCAAACTCTCAACAAATCGATTGAGACATGTTTTTTCATGTCACACAAGTCAGACCCTGATTCCCGAGGTAAAACCATCAAAGAATATTTGAACTATAAATGGTAATTTGAACAAAACTCCAATCATATTTCCCAAAACAAATTGCCTAAGGATGAGTAAATTGAGTTTTTAATCAATGTGAGTAAATCCACGTTCTTACTAGATATTCCAATGATACAATTTTAGATTATTTTTGAGCCGAAACCATTGCTCAATTAAATGATCTGTCACTTTAGCAACAACCTCGTATTTCATCACAACAGTTGAACCCTAGATTTTTGCTAATTTGTTCAATATTTTACGCTTTCTTGCATAAAAGCCACTAACTATCAAACGATCAATTTGTAGATGCCTGAATGGCACCACTATGAGATTTTATTCTTTTCTGGCCATGTACTGAGTTAGTGATGGATGTTTTGACCTAATATGCCCAGAAGGACACTCTAGGTCTGACGAATTTCGGTCCGTGGGTTTGACCCCGTCTGGGTGCCTGGCCTGGAAAATAAGTCCCTGCTGGCAGCACTGATGTAGGTCATCTCAGCTGGTCCCTCCAATCCCTCCAATCCATCTTTCAAGTCATCAACTAACTGATCTTGGTTCGTTCACCATATTGTTCGTTCGTTGTACTACTCCCTTGTCCCTTGTCCCTTGTCCCTTGTCCTAAGCGGGCCCCATGTCGTTCCTGAGTTTGCGTGTGTCCTCCTCGTGCTCGGCTCACCGCCCCTTGGCCCTCCTGTACTCGCTCCAGCCTCATGGCGGTCCGCTCTGTCGACGGAGCTTGGCCACCAAGCATCAACCCGCTGCCGCTGCCACGCCCGCCCACGCCCAGGATAAAAAAGGCCAGAGCAGCCGTGGAGGCAAGCCGGCCGTCCACTCGAAATCCTTCGTCCAGAACATGTTCCGCGGATTGGTCGAGCCCGAACAAACCTTCCCCTATCCTAAGGTGAGTGAGTACCTAACGAACTAAGGAAGTTAAGGGGTCCCTCTGTTTGTGCCAGCCAACACAAGCCAGACAAACCAGGTTAGGGCGTGAGGGAAACGCCCACCCAACCTCAACCCAAGAGAAGAGAGGTGGGCTGACTGGATTAGTGGACCAACCTCGATTCACAACCAGAATTACGCAAGCTCGAGCCTTACGCAACCTGAAGATTACGCATGACCCCAAGGAGGGACATGGGCCTGCACGCTGACATGGACCCGTGATCCGGGAAATGCCATGGGTCATCAGGATCGATACTGTTCGTTTTATTGGCGTCGCTGAGGCTCTCGGTCGTGTGGGATCATGGCCTGGATCTCTTTGAAATCAAGAGACAGCCCTGGGTGTTAATTGAGTGGCCATTGGGTTTCAATTGGTCACTCGACTATTGGCAGATGTCATACCCAGGGTAGAGGCAAAACTAAGATCAGGGGTACCGGGTTCTAGAGATTAAGATGTAGCTAGACCTTTGCTAAACCCTTGCAATCCATTTTTATAGTCCGGACTGAGCGAATCTGGCCAAAAGTCAAAATATCAAAGGACTCGCCCCAACACTAATCCAAGGCCTTATGACATAACCGGCAAATTTGATTTGACCTCCTTAACATTCCTTTGATCAATGGAACCTATTCATGATTTTGTTTCATGTCGACTGGAGCCTATGCTATTATGCTGTTTATGCTATTATTACTATGCTATCATGTTGTGGCGTTGGGGAGATTCATAATGGCCCAGAGTAGTGCCAAAATGATGTCAAGCCTAGGGCCCAACCAATATTCTTTTGATAATTTAGAGCTTATTAACTGCGGCAGGTATGAATGATACGAATAAAGGGTCTGGTGTACTCTAATAATCCTGAATGGCGATCAAACGAGGTCACCTTGGCTGCAAGTGCGGACGTTTATCAACCTCAACCTCAACCTCAATCACCATCCTCAGTTTATACATTCAAATGAGATGAAGAAGATTTGCTTTTCCTTGGGCCTGAAAACGTTTTAGAAAGGGTCCACTTTGGCCCTAAACATGGCCGCCCTTAAAGGCTAGATAGCCCAGTTGATCGTCTTCTACCTACATAGACGACGCAACTTATTCTCAAATTTAAGTTATCTCTATGGGTTTCTTTTCTATGGTTTCTTTTCTAAAAGTGAGGTTGATTTCTTGAGCCGTGTTTTAAGGACTGCTTTCTTTGTCTTGACGTTTCTGGTAGTTCTGGACTAGCAACTAGGTTATAACCCGTGACGTCATGCTGTTTGTAATGCCAGAATCGAGTTTTGACCGAAGATGAATTTTACTATCGGCATGAACATACATCAATGCCGGGATTATCATATACTAGACAGATGAACTCAAACCGGGTGGAGCATTCTAATCCAACCATTAATCCTCCTGGCTTTTAGTCGTGATTTTCAAGCTTAAGATTGACGTTGTTACCACCATAAAACATACGCTGTCGATTCAAAATGGAGATAAAGAATCGCCCCTTTGGACGATTGATCACGTTTATGTGATGTGTAAGCTCCCATCAGACACAGTGTAACAAGCCAGGCAAGAGGTGGTATCGATGAAAGTGCCCTCTTTGTTTTGTTTCGAATCATTTTCTTTTGAAAGAACTTTTCACCCTTTTGATCTAAATCGAGTTTTTGATTGCATCACTCGATCAACGCTCACCAAATTTAGCGGCCAATAGATGGCAAAGTACTTGTTCATTCTTTGAAGTGGCGAATTTGTTAGGATGAAATTAAATTGATCATCTATTGTCGCTCCAAAATGAAACTTGAAAGAACAAATCTGATTGACCTTGCCTTTTGATCTCTCTGTTATTGGCCAGGTCTTGAATGAGGATCAATTGGAAACCCTGAGAATGCTAGTTCCACCCACCGAAAAGTTTATGGAAGAAGTCAATGACCCATTGGCCAATGATGCCAACGAAAGCGTCTCCGAAGAGGTCGTTCAGGTAAACATCATTTCTATCGAAGCATCGCCAACAATGTACGCTTAACGCTTAATGCCAGATTATTTCTAAAACTCCAGGGCCTCCGTGAAATGGGTGGTTTTGGGCTTCAAGTGCCCGAAGATCTAGGAGGTGTGGGTCTCACCAACACCCAATATGGGCGTGTGACCGAGATTGTTGGCGCCAACGATTTGGGCGTAGGTATCTTCATGGGGGCCCATCAATCCATTGGCTTCAAAGGCATCCTCATTGCTGGTAGGGAACAATTTGAAACTCTTTCAAAATATGTCAAGTGTGATTCATGTGTCATGATTTCCCCTCCAGGCGATGACGCTCAGAAACAGAAATATTTGCCGCGTGTGGCCACGGGCGAAGATTTTGCGGCCTTTGCCCTGACCGAGCCCGCTAGTGGAAGTGATGCTTCTTCCATCAAAACGCGAGCAGAGCTCTCCCCCGATGGCAAAAACTACATTCTGAATGGATCCAAAATCTGGATCTCCAACGGTGGGATTGCCGAAATTTTTACCGTCTTCGCTAAGACACCCGTGAAGGACGCCGAAACTGGCACATCCACCGATAAAGTATATGGGACTATGATGCTTTATTTGCTCCTTCACACTATGGTAACCCTTGTGATAACGTTTTTCGTCAGGTCACTGCATTTATTGTGGAACGCAAATTTGGGGGCGTCTCGCACGGAGCTCCAGAAAAGAAAATGGGCATCAAATGTTCCAACACGGCTGAAGTTTACTTTGAAAACACGCCTGTGCCGGTGGAAAATGTCTTGGGTGGGGAAGGCAAAGGTTTTAAAGTGGCCATGCAGATCCTCAACAACGGACGGTTCGGCATGGGAGCCGCTCTTTCAGGTAAGACCAACCCCACCTTGAGATTTAGTGCACTCTAAATCGAAAGTGAGGTACCTGAGGTCTGTAATAAAACATTGTCGGTTTTTTTTCAGGAACCCAGAGGGCTGTAATTAAGAAAGCTGTGGAGCATGCCACTCAACGAACTCAATTTGGTAGCCGAATTGATACCTATGGAGCGATCCAAGAGAAGTTGGCCCGAATGGCGATGACTCATTACGCCTGCGAGTCTATGGCTTATATGGTTTCTGGAACCATGGATCGAGGATATGACGTGAGTTGTTGATTTTGATTTGAGGAATTGTATTTTGGAACGATGGTGCATCAATACTTTGTCCTAATAGGACTACCAACTTGAAGCGGCCATTTCCAAGATCTTTGCCTCAGAAGCGGCTTGGTTTGTCACCGATGAAGCCATTCAAGTCTTGGGGGGCATGGGATACATGCGTGATCCCGGTTTGGAAAAGGTCATGCGGGATCTGAGAATCTTCAGGATCTTTGAGGGCACCAATGACATTCTCCGTTTGTTCGTGGCTCTCACTGGAATCCAATATGCCGGTAAGTGATTGCATCCACTATTCCCGGAGACGAGACGATCATTTTCATTCAAGTGCTGTCATCACACTCATCATTTCACTAGGTGGACATCTCAAGGAGCTCCAAAATGCCGTGAAAGACCCCATCTCCAATTTTGGCGTGGTTTTGGGAGAAGTGACCAAGCGAGGTCGCACTGCTATTGGATTTGGAGCGGGCAATCTCCTCTCCGACAAAGTTCATGCCAACCTCTCCGAACCTGCCGGAAATGTTTGTAAAGCCACTGAGGCTTTTGGAGGTGCCATCGAGAAGCTTCTGATCAAGCATGGTAAGGCAACATGTGTATTTTATTTTGTTTCCTTTGAAATAGTGAGAATGTATAACTTTGTTCCCAGGCAAGAATATCATCAACGAACAATTCCTCTTGAAACGGATTGCGGATGCTTCAATTGACATTTACGCTATGAGCTGTGTTTTGTCACGATGCTCAATGTCTCTAAATGAGGGCCTCAGCTCAGCCCACCATGAGGAACTTATGACGAAGGTAATTGTATTCCGACCTTGTTCTACCTTCTTTGAAGGAATGTTCATTTTGTCTCCTTGAGTCAATCGTACGTGACTTAAGGCCTAACAAGGGTTTGCAATGTTCGCCTGCGCTGCAAATTGATATTTTTTGGTTGGTTTCAGACCTATTGCAATGAAGCGTATGATCGTGTGTTGAGGAATCTGAACGCCTTGAAAAACCCAACCGAGTTGTCAAATTTCAAGAGCATGGCTGAAATTTCCAAAGGCATGTGTGAGTCTGGCCAGGCGGTACAGGGCAATCCCTTGGGAGTGTGAGAAGGCACGAGGCCCAACCATTGGCATATTTCACAAATGACCAAACTCAACCAATATGAATGCAAAAATTTAAGCGTAACTTATTTTCTTGGTAAATAAATTGACCAGCAATTGAAGTAACAATCATAATAGGTTTATTTATTAGCTGCCTCTTAACTCATTATTTGGTGAACTGCCCGGCTTGGGCCAAAATATGTTTGGGAATATTCAACGAGATCGTGCTCAATCGGCTGTTGGCTTGCCTCATATCCGCTTTTCGGCGCGACACAATCGCATTGGCGGCGAAAAAGGAAACTACACACGAAGCTAAAGCCGTAATGAGCAAATACAAATGAACCCTGGGCACGCTTGAAATAAAAGCGCCCTCTGGAAAGCGAAAAAATTGGGCGCCAAGAGTGGTGCCAAGACAAAAGAGACCTGTGACTTTGCTCGAGATCTCCATTTCTCCCTGGATCCATAACAGGCCCATTGGGAACAAGGAGCCTGACCCAAGACCCACGACAATGCTCCCCAGAGCCAACCCATATACCCCTGGGATCACGAACAAGATGAACGCACCCAAGGTGACCAAGATTAGGTAAAACCACACCAAAGTGATCCTCCGGAATTTGCCCACAAGAAACACGTTGAGGGCTCGCATCAAGACCTGGGCCCCGTAATAAAAACTGGTAATTCGTGCCCCAATTTGAGGCGTAAGACCCAAAGGTCCGAACACGGAAAAAGCTGTCAAAAAACTGCCAAAAGCAAAACTAAGCCCATAACCACAGAGACTGTAAAATGTCATGATCGAGATGAGGAGAGTGGTGCTCCAAGACTCAGACTTGCTTGGCATAAGTTTGGACTCGAGGGCTTTGATCTGGTCGAGGGGAAAATCCAGAACATTGGTGTTTTTCAGGTCAGCTGGGATGCCAAAAATGAAACCCACGGCCACAATTAGGGCCGCAAATCCAATGGACAAGTATAATGATTGAAGGGGCGTGATCATTCCAGGATGCGTTGTGACTTCGGCGCTCACTTCCAGGAGTTCGTCGATAGTTTTGTTCATCGGGATGTGTAGTGTGGCCATCTCGGAGTCGATAGCCGTGGTGAGGACTCGCTCCGCCAAGATAGGGGCCATCAGGAAGCCGATCCCTTGGGCCATGTGCAAGGCACTGAAATATGGTCCACTGCTTTCTCACCAAATTTGAAGACAATACACATTGGCTCCTGAAAAATAGCCGTTGATATAGAATCGGTGAAAATCATCAGTTCGAAAAGAAAAGCTTTCACAATGGACCTTTACATTCTAATAGTAACAAAAATGGCATTAATTCCCCGCCCAACCGCGCCTCTCCTACACCTCCATCACGTCTTTGTCCTGTGGTGACTGATTACTAGGCATCAAAAAATCTTTTTTTTAAATCCTTAGGGCCTTTTTGGCCAAAACATTTTTTATGGAGATTTGCCCCGTTATTTAGCCATGTTTCACTTTTTCGATGCTTTTACGACTCTTTTCAACAAACTTTTTTACCTGGTTTCACATTTTAGACCTTTTTTTAGCCGTTTGGTCATTAAGGTCGTAGTTTATATCATTACTGACCTGTTTTTCTTTCTTTTTGGGGACTTTGTGTAAGTTTGTGTAAGTCAGAAGAAAGGGGTTGTTGTTGATCTAGTCCAAAACCATTTAGTGAACGAAAGCGCCCTAATCTTATTTTTACTCTCTCTCATGATTTTCAAACCCCAGTGGTCTTCAGAATAAGCAATAGAAAAAATAGCAATGACTCACGAAGAGTTCGATCGAAACAGAAACCAACATAATTTATTTAAAAAATAGCGCCCTAAGTTGTAACGCAAGGCTCCAGAAGAGAATCAATTGTACATAATAACATTCGTACCAATCAAAGAGTTTTCCTAATGTCGAGCATTGCAAGAAAGTCCTATTGATTTCTTGCAAATAGAATAAAGAAACTAGTAAGTACAGTTGTGTGTGAAGCATTTTGTAACAGAAAAAAGGAGCAAGGGCCTTTCTGCCATAACATTTTTTTGCCATTTTTACAGCTTGTTTTTACATCGACATACTCTTATTTTCGGCGCAATTTCTTTTGGACTCTCACATTTTCTTGCATTTGTTCAAAATTTATCCCATTTTTCCCAACGTAAAAAAGGACACCTTTTTTTTCGAGGTCGGCTGATGATTGATAACGTCACTCTAGTACAAAGTAAGTGATACAAGTTTTAGAACAATTTCAAAATACGCACTGATCTCATAGGAATACAATTGTGACAATTAAACGAATTTGATGTAAAGCAATATGATTATTCGGAATTGATCCTTCATTCGCAAATTTCGGGCTTTTTTTTCATTCCTACAAAATGCAATTTTCGACCCAACCCAAGGAGGATTTAGTCATTTTCAAGTGGTGAACGCAAATTTCAGTTCTTACAGAAGAAATCCTACTGAATTCGGATTGGCAGTGCGCTTTTTGTAGATCGAAACTGAACCGTACCTGTGTCGATCAACCCGAGGGCAAACTCGGAGAAAGACGTCCCCGTGGCCAAAACGGTGATATTGGGCGAAAATGGGATTGAGCAATTGGAGAACGACAATATGAGAGTGGCAAAGAACAGGATCAAGCATGGTGATATTTTGTCCATGATAAACCCCGCTGAAACGAGGAGATGAGTGAGCCAACGAGTGATTGAGTGGTATGTGTTGGTAAGGAAACCCAATTTCCTTTGATCATTTGGAGCCATCTGAATTGACTCACCCAGAATATTTCCCAAGGGGAAAGTGATAGCTCCCAAAAGGAATACGATTTGAAATGTATTGGCATTCCCGTGCACTTGCTTTTCCAATTCCAACATGGTAGGGCCAGCCAGACTTCGAGAAAATCCCTGCAGGGGGAGAAAAGAATAAGTATCTATTGATGTTTCCTTTCAACGCCTTATCGCTCCCAAAAGAAACCTCGAAACTTGGATTCACTCCTATGGCTCAACTAGCAACATTTACAGAAGAATTATCCCTCCCCAATCCTTCCCACTTTTGATTGAAGTCACTTTTCACATCTTTGAACATCAGCCTTTCAGCACAGAGACTTAAAAAGTTCCAGATTGGATTACAATTATCAATGACCAAATTTAAAGTTTCATGAACTCTCTATGAGCCACGAAATGACAAAGAAATGGGTGGTTGAAAATGCATTCAGTCAGTCAGTCATCCCTCAACTTCAACTTGTGAATGGGGTTTGGGAAATCAAGCAATCAAGCGCGTCTCTTTGTGCATCTCGTTAATTGCCGAATGCAAATCATAGCTCAAATAACTCACAAATGAGAAGAAGCAACCAAAGAGGACCGAGGTTCTGAATAGTTTGCTCAAGTAGACGGATTTCCTGGTTTTCATTATGGACTCCATCCCCTTAGCGTGATATAACGTTTTTCCCCACTGGGGACAGCGTTAATACTTCAAGTCCAATGATGTTCCAAAATCCCCAACTATTATGAGTTTGGATTGCACCCGGTTAATCACAATCGTGTGCTCATAATCTAAGGGCTCGTTGTACACAGATTGATGGCCAATAAAGAACTGAAAGCAAATGGTTGAATCCGTAGCCACAAACAGTACAGCTAGGAGGAGGCGAGTAATTCGGTGACATTTATTTCCCTATTCGTCACTCAACTCTCGGAAGTGATCACTTTCAGACTGAGAGTGATACAGATACTTGCGCCTGTTTTAGCTTACAATAAAAGTGAGGATCAACCATCCTTGGATGCACTTTTAGGAGACATTTAAAGTGTGAACTTTGCATTGTTTTGTTCCAAAGATCAATCAGGCTCACCCTTTCATCCTATTCACTGACTTACGGTACTTTCATTATGCGACTAATTTTTCACTAACACCTGGCCGAAAAGCTGAACTGAGTGTTAGTATCTATTTCGGGAAAAGTAAATTATCTTTCCTTTTAAGAGGTAATGTATGTCTAGATTTCGGATAAACGTTGATTTGACGGAGTTTTGCAGAAGTGTCGTTGGTTATTTCATCAGTCATTACATTGCACATCTCGACGGTACACCTACTATCTACGTACACTGTGTATCTATTTAAAAGATGAGTACGAACTTATCCTCACGGAAAGTAGTACGTGTACGATCGAAGAAACGTTTCTTATGGAATCATGTCAAGCTCTTTCAAGTAGCGAGGAAAATGTCAGTCAAAAGATACAAGTTTTCAAAAGCGCACTTAAAATTAGACTAGCTAGGCCTAGGGAGTGGGGCAAGGAATTGCTAGATTTCACGTATCAAATTCAAGTTTTGGCTTCATTTCATATCTTAAACATATTTTTTTCACATTCCAAGTTTTATCTGGATAATTAATTTCATTTCGGGGACAGAGAACACTTAATTAACATCAAGACAGATGATGCGTTTGACAATTTTGACATTGTTATTGCCAACCTTAATTATTGTTTTCGCGATAAGAAAAAGTCAATACTACTCAAAAGCCAAGTGGTGAGAAGAGGTAGTGCAAAACCATGCCAAAAGATCCTTTTTATAATTTTGTGGAAAAATTCTCGCAAATTTCCCCCAACCCCGATGATGCTAGACGACAAAGATGCATCGCATATTGTTGCACAACGTTGGCCGTTCTTGAAGTAAGGTCAATTTTGATACGTCTAAGTCTGATCTCCAAATTTGGAATCTCTAATAATAATCTCTAATCTCTAATTGATCTCTAATTCAGACTCTCACCATTAGTTTTGAAACAGGGTCGGGCCAAAATTTGTGGATAATCAACAACAAAATTGCCAAAAAGATCACCTAAAATTACGCATAAAGCTCCACATCAACTTTCAAAAATACCAACACTGACATGCTTAGGAGTGCTGCAAAGGCTGGTTTGGCTCTCAGCGTAATAGTGAACGTTTTCAAGTTGAAGTCATCAAACTTCAGAAGTAATAGCCATCTACCATTCAAGAAGCCGTTTTCCTGAAAACCTTTGCTTAAAACGGACGAAATTTGTATTCATTTCTTTTCAGATTGGTCAGAAGATGGTTATGCTAAGATAAGAGATGTTTTAAATTGTTGTGGCATTAGAGCCTATCAAGTGATTCATTTAAAAGATCAATAAAATTGTGATTTGATTTGTATATTGCGTTAGGAATGGAAACGACAGGGCAAGTTAGTATTGTAAAAAAAGAAAGAGCACTTTGTTTGCCTCTTTGGGTTTCAAAACTAAAAATTTTTGTAACCCCAACCTGATAGCGTTTTGGCGGGGTGAAGAATGCCGAGGCAAAGCGCCCTCCGCGGTCAGATTATCGTTAATTCTTTTCAGCCTGGTATCAATTGTTAATATCGATATTGCAATTGGGTTTGTCTCACTTACCTAGATCCCTGTTTCGCTCATCTTTTACACCACCTTCACATGAAAATGGAAGCAATGATGGAAATCAAAGTGAGCAACACAAAATTGATGGAAAGGGCGTGGGTGAGGACAATTATTGTGTCAACAACCTTTTCTTTTCTTCATAATTACAATATCTAGAGATGACACATCTGAATTGCCCTGAAAAATGAAGTTCATCGGAACTCTTGTTCAAAAGGTGTCTGGTTTTAATTCATTCTATACGTAATGTAAGTGGCCAGAAAAATACGCAATGAAGGAGCTCAAGAAACAGGGGAAACAGGGAAGAGGAAACTGAATTCTTTTAACTATCTGGGATTTTTGAGGGCTTGCGGGTGGCCGCTAAACGCACGTTAAGCCTCTATGGTCATTAGAATTAACCTTAAAAATCTGTCTTGGGACTAACAACTTGAATGCTCTTGAAAACATAGAGAGTCAGATACTACTCTTCCCTTCTTTGAATACTGTACACTCCCAACCTAATCCATGGTACCTTATGGATCATCTGTGATACTGCTTGACCTTTTACAAGTCTACTAACGTAAGTGGTGCCCAAATGTGTAAAGTATATTCAAGATGTAGGTTGTGCAAAAGAAGCCTAATGCTACCATAACTGAACCTGCACGTCCAATGTGTCGAACCATTTGTTTGCCAAGCTTTACCTTCTCTCAACTGAATTTGCATATCAAACTTTCCACTATGTGTTTATTCAACGGAAAAAAGTAAATAATAGACAAATAACGGTTAACAAACTGAACAACTAGAACTCAAAGCAACGAAATTTCATGTTTTTTCCGGAGTGACTACAATGGTTCTTTCCATTTGCAGTTTTCTGCTCGCCAATAGGACGGCGCTTGCAAAGGTCATTACGATCGCTCCAAATGTAGCAAGTAACAAAAACACATGAACCATGGGCACAGTGTCAATAAAAGCGCCCTCTGGTATTCTCAAAAGTTGAGCGCCTAATGTTGTAGCCACGCACAGTAGAGCTGTAACTTTTCCGGATAGTTCCATTTTCGATCGCATCCACACCAAACCCATGGGAAACAATGATCCAACCCCCAACCCAATGAGGACGGTCCCTATTTGGAGACCCCAAAAGGTTGAGAGAGTTGCCACGCAGATGCTTCCGATGAAGACACTGGCCAAATCGAAGAGCAAGATGTGAAAACTTTGGAATTTGGCCACCAGAGGGATATTGACGCCGCGCATGAGCACTAAAGACCCATAGTAAATACTTGTCAATCTGGCTCCACTTTGAGGACTTAATTGATAACTTCCTTTGACCACGTAAGCGGTGAGGAAATAGCCATAGGTAAAACTCATTCCATTAGCCAGCATACTGAAGATGGTCATTGTTATGATAAGGAGGATTTGCAGTAGTCGAGTGTGGCTTTGGTTGACATTTGAGCCTGTCTCGGCATCTTGAGGAAGGTTGTAACTTCCAACTTTAGTGTCTGCTGGAATGCCAAACATGAATCCAATGCCAATGACCATGGATACACTCCCAATGCCCATGTAAAGAGCTTGGAGTGGAGTGAACATGTCAAAGTCTTGGAACTCTATGGTATGGTCCGAAAGTGGGATTTTGGCGATATGGTCCTCGCCATTGGTTTGGTTCTGATCTTTCGTGACATCTGTCGGAACCGAATCAGGCAGAATGCTCTCGGCCAAGATAGGGGCCAACATGAATCCCATCCCTTGTGAGAGGTACAAGGCGTTCAAGTAAGGCCCACTCTTCTCATTCCACATTCGAAGACAAAACACATTACCTCCTGCAGGAATCCAATAGATTACAAACATGCAACGTCATGACCATTCTTGCCACCATCATTGACATTAATTGTATTACCCGTGTCAATGAAGCCAAAGGCAAGTTCAGCAAAGGCAGACCCTGAAGCCAATGTGCCAATATTGGAGGAAAAAGGAATCACAAAGTTGGAGATCGAGAGTATAACCATGGATATGGATAAAAGCAAACATGGAGACATCTTTTCGATCAAAACTCCTCCTAGGACATAAAAGAAGAAGATCAAGTTTGAAAGGCAAGTTTTGCCATCGATCCCCAAGCAGTGCAGTGTTTTTACCTAAAACATTTCCGAACGGAAACGTGATCAATCCCAAGATGAAGATGATTTGAAATGTATTTGTGTCCGCATTGATTTGTTTTTGAAGTTCCAACATGGTTGGACCTTGCAAACTTCTCGACACCCCCTGAAAAGTAATAACCAGACAAATACAAGGCAGGTCAATACTTGAGAGACTGTCATCCATCCTTACAAAGGCCAAGAAACTGGCGAATAGCACGCCGGTTCTGAACAATTTCGAGGCATATTCAGATTTCTTGGTGGTCAAATCGAAAACCGCCATTTTGCAAAATAATAATACAATCACTGGTCACACTAGATTCGAAGACTCTGGCACAACTTCAATGGATCCACTACCAGCTCTTCACTCTGTGACAAGATAGGACGCACTAACAAGGATGCAATCTGGTTCGTCCAAATGTAGGGATTAAATCATGCGAATTCGACAAGGGCATGATGACGCAGAGCTGGCTATGTAGTGCAATATATGTACAGTGCAACAGTATGTATTAGCTATCCGTTTATCTACTTGGCTCGAGACAAGCGTATGGTTGAATTGCAAAAAGAGTCCAATCGTGATATTTCGAACGGCAAAGCTTGCCTTCCTTAATTGTGCGAGAATGCCTTCGAAACGTTGGTGTTAAAATCTTGACCCTGGTGAGAGAGGGCAAACAACCATAATACTCTCTATCTCACTCTCACACGCAGTTCATACACGCAACCACATTAGTTTTCAATCAGGGGCCCAGAACCTTACTCGTCTCCTTCTGTAAAAATGCAAAAAAATAAAAATAAAAATCTCCTGGAATTGATAGTGTCGTAATATAGGCCAAAGCTCAAGAGAAATAGACAACGTTTTTTTTTTTATCGCTTCCCCTTTTTCCTCCTCTCAGTTTTCAACTAAAGAACCAGTCACTATCGTCATGCACTTGTGATGGGAATAATGCCAAAACCCAGTGGTGCTGAATTCTCGGATTGGATATCTTGGAGACGGAGGATAATAGAGCTAGGGTTATGATTTTATTGAAGAGCACTAATTAACCAATGACGTATGTGAACACCCCTAAGATACAAGTCAAACTGATGGCGAATGGAACTTTTTAGGGGTTGAGAGCTGTTCTTGAAACCTTTCGGATTGTGATCTATACCAAAATTACCGTATTCATGACCGTTCTCATCAATGAGAAGCAAATTCACGATTTTTGTTGACAGAATGGACAGTTTGTCCATCCATAAATCGCCACTCGCTACTAAAACAACTTCCGAAGTGTGTGCAATTCCCACGGAAACCGAAGAAAATCGGACCGTTTTTGAGTTGCCAAAATTGGTCTTCAAGGAGGTGGTTTTAGTTCAAATCAGGCCCGAAGGCTTTTCGAGTCTACGTTGGAACCATCTCTATGACGTGGAGATGAGATGGACGACTGCCATGAATTGGAAAGATCAATTTTTAGATTAGAGAATGAATAAATCAGCCATCAAAACTTTGATTTTGAAATCAATTGGTGCTTGATATTAGTAAGCTATTGATCAGGGGACGGAAAAATAAGCAATTTTTATTGGCCAAAGAAGGCCATTGTCAGGTGGCTACTATGGAAAATGTGTGGTTTTATGAGCGTGATAGGCGCAGCATTTACTTATTTTTTCCTCTAATGTTAACTTACAAGACAATGTGTGAAATTCAATAACAAGGTGGTTATGCTTGTCTATTTTGATAAATATATACTTGAAACCGGTTGTAACCTTGTTGCTTTTTGATTAGCATTAAATCCACGAGCATCAGAATTTTCAACCTTTTAACAAAAAATGCTGTTTCGCTAAAGTAAGTGGCATTAAGGCATTTCTCAACAACATGCGTAACAAGTCAAAATTTTATAAGTTACAGTTGTACAAGATGCATTAATAAGTTTATTTTTTGAATACTCTGACGAAAATGTCAAACCAAGCAGAAAATGGCAAAGTTTTTGTCCATGCCCCTTTGTAAAGCATACAACTTTTTAACTCACAATGTATTCTGTCTCAATTTGGACCCAGCTGTCCCAAAATGTTTGCATATATGTAGCTTTGACACATCAAATTTGGTGCAATTTTTTGCCGAAAATGTTTTGCACTTTTCCCTTTTCTAGCATGTGCTTTTTCGTAAAATAAAACCCAAAAAATGTATTTCTTGCCCTATAAAGAAAGGTACTCTTATGTGATAAATATGTTTGTGAGATAATCTTTCTCTCGCCTTTAGGAATATGTATTGGCTAGGGGTTTGAAAGATCGTTTATAATTTTTAAATCAAATTCGGCACTATTTTTATGTGGTGAAAAAACGCGAAGGGTGAATTAAAAAGATTATGAAAATTGGTAAATATTTTTTTAAACCTTAGATTCAGCAATATCCCTTACTCAAAAAGTTCATATTTAGGGTAGTTCTATTTTGCAGTTAAATGCAAAGTTTGCCTTTTTCTGATTTTTACCACGGCCTTTCATTTAATCCTCTCACAAACCCAAAACCCAATTTACAAATCAATCATTCATTCATTCATTCCCACTAAACTTTTACTTCAAGATACGTCAAAACATGAACCTAAACTAAAAAGCTGTAAGCATGAGTTTGCATTGGAATTTCATCTTTTGTAAATCAAACGGCAAAATAGAAAATTTGTGTTTCCCTACCTGATGAGCAATAACAAACAAGAATATTCAGCTAATTTCTACTCTTTAAAGCCACTATTATACTTGAGTAACCAATCAAACTTCAACCTTTTTCACCTTTTCAAATCTTTTTTCTGCGTTTTCATAACTTATTTTGGCCAAAAGTCACACCCTAAAGCATGCTCACTTGACCAAACTTATAAAATATCTTTCCGACCCTACTAATGACCCATGGAAGCCAATCAAGGACGTCAACTATTCAACTATAATTAAACACTCCAGGCCTATCAAGCTTCACCTGTTATCGGTCGGTCGGATCATCCAGGACTGAAGCAGTTTTCTTAGCAAGTTCACCAACCAAGTCAACCATCAGACGAAATTCTCGTGAAATGGAGTGTTTTCATTCAGCGATTCGAAAGCAAATGACTGATGCTTGATTGCAGCCTGGTTAATATTCAACGAGTTCACAGAGACCCAAAGAAAAACAAACAGTTTCATTCTCCTATATACGTAAGAAAGAGTCATCTCCAGTCCAAATTCTGGAGTTTCAATATTGATCGTGAGTGCATGCGTTATCACGAGTCATCATTATCGAATGACGTGGAAAGAGAAAAACCCATCACAATTTCTGACTCTCACGAACATACAAGTTTGTGGTCGGACTCTTTGGTTTGTTTTGATCGTCTAACATGGTTTGAAGACCGAGATTGCTCTTCAGTTCCCCCGATAGTTCATAGAAGAGGTCAGTGCTGTCGGTAGTGCTTAATTTCACCTCCAATGGCATTTCCAACCAGTCGCAGTACCCCCAATTTTGGGACCTCCCATCGAAACCATTCCAAAATCAGCCTCCATGCTCTACACCTTCAAGCCACTAGGTTTGTTGAAGAGGCACCCGTGTTCACTCATAAGTCGTTGAGCTCGATTCACAGTGCTTTTTCTTCGCTCTATGCCATGGTTCTGGTCACTCTGTTTCTGGCCTTTTCTTACACAGAAGTGGTCACGTTCCCGCGGTTCCATCATTATTTAGAGAACTATGGGTTTTACATCTATTTGTATGGCGTGGCAGATCTGTTCTTCATCTACGTTTTGTCCATTGCTATCTGGAGTGAAAGGAAGAAAACCGTGTTGGACAACCTGAGAATCGTTCTAAACCACAAGGTAAGAAGATCAAGTGGAATCTCACGGCAAAATGCAACTGCCCACAGATGCAGAGTAATGCCATTTTGTCGAGATGAGGGTAACAATTATAGCAAGAGTGCACCATATGAGCCATTTCCGGCACTTTGATCAAGGGAATGGATTGCACTTCTTCCATTCGTACTGATATGCATTGAAGCCACAGGTGGGGATCCTTATTTTTGATTTACCTATTCTCAGTATGTCATAGGTCTTTTATAACAACATGCAATGCATGAAAATAAACCAAATATCAGATGAGGATCTAGCGGCTCAATAATGGCTTTATCAAACTGCATTCTCAAAAGCGTCTTCACAAAAATAGAGTGAAGCCTTAAGGTTTTTTTCGCAACAATAAATTTCAAATCGTCGATGTTTCCTTAAACTGAATAATTACGGGGATGTTTGAACTGGCAATTATTAATTTTGATTATTTTCGTCATTCCAATCGAATTGAAATCAGCTTGATTAATAGTCTTCCACCAAAAACATTGATTGACGATTTTTGGACAAACTGATTGATTCCGTCGTTAGTAAAAAGAGGAAGTGTACGTAATTACTGTATGGTCTGTCCTTAATCCTTAATGTCGGAGAAGAGACGAATAAGCAAGACACCACTTTTTGAAATTACATGCTGATAATAACGCATGAAACGCAAAGTTCATTTTCTAAAGATACTTGCTTTTAGAGTCACGGATGTCTTCCAGCGCGGATTGGGATCATATTCTTCGGATGCGGAACCTTGATTTACTTAATCCTGGAACTAATCGCCTTCTTTATGACCCAAAGCTCGCTCCAGTGCTACCATTCCACGGACGGGGCGAATTCCATTTTGGGAATCCTATTTGTTCTCCTCCAGGCCTGTCTAATCTTCATGTACCCGAGATTGAACCTCGACACTTGCAATTTCTTGGATGGGTGAGCTAAATTCAGACTTGAGGCCCGCAGTTCTTTGAATCGCATCTAGATCTTGCACTTATTCATGCACTAGTTCACCAATTCACCGCTAGTTAGCGGTGACTAACAGCAGAGCATTATCCGGATTGATAATAAGAATATAGAAACAGTTGGATGTGATGCCATCACAGTGTTCGAATGTCATTTCCCGCACTCTGAGTGAGAGAGAGGGGATTTTTGGCTAATTTCCCTCAGGTTGTGAAGATGGATCGGTGAATTTACGACCCAATATCACTCAACTTCATCGAGAGGTTCGGGTAGGGTTTCACTACTCATGGATTTCTTGTCTAGAAATCTATGATGAAAAAGAAATTGCTGCAATCTCGTCACCGGCAATGTCGTTACTGCGAATTTGAAAAGGTCCAGCCAATGTTTTACTAACTGAGGTTTTCATAGCTCCAAACCATGTTTTGCGAAGATGCTCACCAGAGCCTTAATCACGAACCAAAATGTGTTCTTCGATACAGGTTTGGAACAATGCATGTGGTGGCCACCAACATCATTGTTTGGATCCATTCCATCATTTCCGAGAGCTTATACGAATTCGAAGAAGCAGAGGATCATAGGCTGGAATCTGTTCCCGTAAGCGTGGAATTTAACTTTGCGACCATTTGCTTCACATGATTACCCACGCGTATATCTCATATTGCAGACAAATGTAACGAACATGGGGTGTGACTTTTTGGGTGAGAGGCTGAAGGGTGTGTACGATTTGAACCACCGATGTGAGAAGAACAAGGTCAATATCATTGGCTACGCCTTGTCCAAGATGGAACACTTCTTGTATCCGTTCATAATTGAATTTGCTCTGATTGGGGCCAGCGTTTTTTTCGTCATGTGGAGACATATTGGAAGACAGTAAGAAAGAAAAAGGGCCCTTTTTTAAAGACACGTGGGGTATTGTCAGTATTGGCCGCTATTTTTCTGGTTGGCAGCTCGCACCCCTCAGTGGAACAGCCTCACTTGGACGTGAAGATTCATCGACCTCGACCCCTTGAATTCATCAAGAGGACCGCTTGGGACCACTCCTTGAAGGGAGCCGTGGCCGGGATCTTTATCTTATTCTTGGCCGTATTGAATTTGGTTCTGTTTTTCAATGCCGAGGGAGCCGAGCACAACAACGTAAGTTCTCTTAAGTCAATCAACCACGATCTCAGATAGATCAGGAGACTCCAAGAAACGTAGTGGGTCCGACACAAACGACATCAACAGACATTAATTGATAGGTCGTCGGAAATCTGAATGGAGGGGCCTTGGCCGACTTAAGTGAAGTGAATGATGAGGATCTTCATTGATGATGGCCAGTTCGTACTTTTGACGCGATGAAAACAAGGAAACAAAATCAGTAGCATAACATACGTCAACAGTACTGCTCCAATGCTTCTCGAGAACCGGTCGAGAACCCGTATGAACTCAACCTGTTTCTTGATGACATTGCTTCTAGCACTTGTTTGGGTCCTTTAAGCAACAGCTGACTGATGACTCATCCCCATGTCTTGGGAGGTCACTGGCCTATTTTTTTAATTTTATTAAAGTAAATCAAAAGCAAAATACAAGTCATCAGATCAGACAAACCTTTCCTTAGGTTTTGAAGAAAACATTTGTAAGAATAGGAAACTTTGAAACAGCAAAATTAAGGCCAAACGCTGTCTTTTAAGCTATAAGGCATGTTTTGGGCACGTTGATGGGTAAAAACGCGGCTTTTGTTAAAATACACTATTATTTGAGCACTTTCCTTCAAGAATAAATGACCTGTAGATTGTTTTTTTTTTAACTCGTCCCTCTAAGTTAGGGGCTTGGACGTTAACCGGTATAAAATACACTGACGAAAGCTGCGAGCGGATGCTCTTTCTGGTTAACGTCCAAGCCTTAACTCAGAATTACGAGCGTTTAAATAAACCATGAATAAACTCGCCTCTGGACGCGCACAGTTTTGGTTAGTTAATTTCACTTACTGGAACTTGAAACCTATTTCCGTGTTATAGAGCCAAGCCGAGTATTTCTCCAAATTAACGAAAATCCTCATCAACGTATGTGGAATCCTGGCTTTGGTCATTGGGATATGGCAGATCCAGTTCCTGGAGGATATCGAGAACATCGACAAAGCCGAGGCTGAGAATCGCAACTTGGACACGGCTCTTCTGCGTTTCACCTCCTTTTTCGCTTACCTCTATCAATGTTTTACCATCATTACCGGAATCTTCAACGCAAATGCGAATGGCTTCCCCGTCCAGCTCCACGACCTCAATGCCATTATAGCCGCTATTCAAATCACATTGCAACTAGTTTTTATCTTTGATTTAAGATGGAAGGTGAGTTTGTGCAACGACTTGAGTTGAACTCGATGTTTTTTAACAGTCACAAAACATGTCGAGGTTCAATTTCCGGCCAGATTAAGAAAGTTGAGCTTCTAGGGGTGGAGTATTTTAGCGTGAGTGTCAAATCGATAAAGATTTGATAAATCAATGGTTAGCCTTACTTGACTTTGACTACATTTTGTTTCACAGGGTCATTTAATCTTTCTAGTTTTTGCAGCCTCTATTAATAGATTCTTTGAAGTGCCAAAAGAGAGGCATTGTTCTTATCAAAATCTTACGGGTATGCCATACGAAGTGTATTCGTTGAATTACCTGAGGTGAGTTTTTAGAAGCTAGAGGCTTGGACGTTACCCAGAATAAGCATCCACTCAATGTTTTTGGCAATGTATTTATTTTTATACCGGATAACGTCGTAACCCCTAAACAGGTCTTAGGTTTGGAAAAGCCTATATGAACGAGACCAATAAAGGCTTTTGACCGTGGCAGAGTAATTCTGACGAGCTTCTTAAAATGTGCAGTAATGTAAATTGTAACTTGGCTTGCCTGCCAATGAATATTTTTGATCTTTGAGTGCGTTTTGTTGCTTCGTTCAATGCAACTCAACAGAGATCAAGCAAAAGCATAGGAATTTCCCTTCACTCTGGCACGGAGACTACAATCTCGATCTGTCCAAAGTTGTGCTCAATCAAGCTACTGGCATAGTTGAAAGTACAGCAGATTTGGTTATCTTTCAGAAACTACCTCAAAACGACTCGGACACGAAACCCGGTCGTCAAGTGGCCATTTTCATGTTCTTCTTCAACATCGGAATGTGGTTGGTGTTCACATTCGAGATTCAAAAAGTTCGATCAAGCCTGGTGGAAGCCCACTTTTATGGTTTCATGCCATGGGTCATCATCCAACGAGTCACTTTGCCTCTGACCATCTTCTTCAGATTTCATTCCGCGGTGGTTAACATCGAGATGTGGAAAAACATTTACAACGTTCACCCTGCATCACAACACGAATGAAGTGCAATAATAGCGATGCTCTTTGGGCTTTAAATGTAAATTGTCACAATAAACGGTACCCATTTGTCTCCGCGTTTTTGGCTCCAGGGTAATTAGATCAGGTGAGCGAATCCGTTGCCAAGTTGCCAAATTGCCAAGTTGGATAAAGCAAGCAGAGCTAGGCGGTAGAGAATGGTTGAGAATCGAGGATGATGATGGTACCCTTTACACACAAGAATTTAGACACAAGATACTTCAGGGTGAACAAATTAATGTTTTACATTGGCGTAAAGAATATATTGCGTAGGAAAATAATTTTGAGCATTTTTTCTTCGCAATGTATGAAGAAGCAAGTTCTATTTCGAACATTTTTTATGACTTCAACTTTTCAATAAAAAAGTTATCGGCCAACGGTTGCCGTTACTTAACAACGTGCAGGATGACAACTTTGTGTTTGAACACTCTATAGATACTCGAGCTCTGTAGCTATTGAGGTTTTAGAAAAACAGTGCTTATCAAATTGATCAGCACAACTTTTCCTGTAGTTTAAATAGTTGTCTTCCCCGGCAACATGGTCCCATACCGGCAACAACCTACTCTCAAGGTCGTCGACTTCACTTGACATGACTGAATCAAAAGCCCAAAATTTCGCCACGTTAGGCGCTTATCTCATTGTCGTACTCTAGTGATGCAGGGTACAAGAGAGAACCTTGATGAACAACAAGGTAAGTGCGGAAAATATTTTACCGATAAATTCGAAATACGTAATCTAATCAAGGAATCGCCTTTCATCTGAGCTAAGACTACGTTGGCTAAAATCATGTTATTCAAATGACAACTTAACACCTTGCTATCACTAGATTGAGCAGGCTTTCATTCGATTATATCAATACGAACAAATATAACTGCCAACGTTTTATTTCGAAGCCCCCTTCAGACAATTTATTGGACCAAATAAATGTTAGCACACTTATGGGTACTTTTTGACATCGGAATGCCAAGGGATCAAGGGCCTATGAACAATGAGGTAGTTTCCAGCTGAAAATGTTCCCTTCACTTGCCTGGATTGATTTCCTATCATTTATTATGCTATTAGCTCCGTGTATCACGAACCAACTGTATCTACCTTTGCTACATGAATAAAAGAGATTCTAAAATCAACATCACTGACTGCAAATGAAAGGAATAAGCCAATAGAGTCACGAAAATGGACTCATGTATATTTGGAGGCAAGTAGGGCAAGTAGGCAAGCATGCAAGCAACCGAGCGAGCTTGCTCATGTGTTTGAGTAGGATGTGTGATTGAAGAACACATGGAGTGTGAGATCTTGCAAAAGGAGGCGTACGTCCTTCGCTTGGCGTCAGCTGTTCCCACCATCAATTCAGGTAGACAGAAGAAACAAGAGAGGAGCAAAGAAAGACAGAGGACAGGAACACGGAAAGAGCTTCAACATAGTTTGCATTGATGATCATATTGATCATGGTCTTTGCATGAATGGTTGCACGTAGTGCTCCGCCCTCGAAGCCCAAAGCCTTGAGAGAAATCAGCTGAACAACGGATCATCCTGGCGACGCCCTAGATACCAGCAGAACCAAGAAGAATGTGTAGGTTGCCTTTGAAAACGTATCTGGGGTGCTATTCCCTGCGAGTTGGAACATTGGTCACGAGTGCATTAATGGGAAGTGTATTCTTGGTTTGTGGCTTGGGAGGTCTAGGGCTCATCTTGTCTTGGGAGTCGGTGTACGAGACTCTGGCCAATTACTTGGGCACTAATCCCATCTCGGGGCGAAACGAAATGCTGGATGCGTTCTATCCCGTTTTGTTGTGGATTGCGACAGGTGCCTTCTTGGCTTACTCGATATCCGGCTTTCTTTCCACGCTCGGACTTGCCTGTGGCCAGCTGAATCCGTGGAAATGGCCTTCCCAGGTATTCTTTGGGGCCTCATTAGTTGTGATCGTGTTGTGTTTGATAGGTCATGTCTACATGTTCGCCTTCCTTCCCTGGTATAAAACCCACACCCTCATTGTCACCGTGATTTTTAACGCACTCTGGTATGTGTGGTGGATCTACTCGATTGCCATCGTGGGTTGTTACTTGAAATCCGGCTATGCCTCCGTGCATCAAATCGGGAACATCACTGGAGAGAACGAATTCCTCAACCAGCCCTAAATAAATGTTGGGCGGCTTTGCTCATATGAGTGAGACTGAGTTTGAAATATATGTGTCAGATGAATAATGAGACAGGACCTGTTCTTCGTCTGTTGCTGGCTGGTTTACCGCCACTGTTCTCGCCTGACTTGACCTTCTGGAAGAGTTTGGCTCCCAGGCATCGTTAGTTGGTTCGGTTGGCTTCGGTCCGTTGCCGAGGTACTGATTTTGGCTACTCACTCTGAATCTCAATGAACGCACATCTCGGGAAGGACGCTTTCAAATATGACACAACTAAGATCAGCTAGATACCGCCAGTCGATCATCGTCCATAGGGAGAGAAAATGAGTTCCGCCACTGATCTGGGTGTCGAGTTGGCCGAGGACCCACAGAACAGGCCTCCCCATCCAGGCCAAAATCTCATTCCAATCCCAAGTAAGTACAACAAATATTTCCCCGTGTGGACACCGGAGGCCATCGATAACATCTTCACCGCGTTTTCATCGTTGTACGCCGTGATCGTGATAACCGTGTTTCTGGCATTCTCCTTCACCGAGATCGTGACCTTCCCTCACCTGCATAACCACTTGGAAAAGAGCGGGTTCTTCGTCTACCTCTACACTATCAGTATTCTCTTTTATGGCTATTTGTTCCTGGTGGTGTCCATTCGGGACAAGGAATTGGGATTGGCCTCAGAGCTCAAAGTGGTCTTCAACCATAAGGTAAAGACGTCTATACATTTAGCCAATCCATTCAATAGCCGAAGTAACGAGTTTTCTTTAATTAAACGATCTCCCTCTCTTCTGAAGAGTCATGGGAGCTTGCCGGCAAGGATTGGAGTGGTCTTCTTTGGCTTGGGCACCCTGATCTACTTCCTGCTGGAGTTACTAGCCTTCTTCGAGTTCAAATCCGGATCGCCCTGTCACTATCCAGCTGTGGGAGCCACATCCTTCTTGGCGATCATTTTTGTGATCCTGCAAGTCCTGCTAATCTTTCTCTATCCCAGATTGAATCTTCACACCATCAACTTTGTGGATAGGTAAATTAGCTATTGATCCTTTCGTGTCTTGGCAAGTCAGATATTAAATGAGACCCACAACACCATGTTGATTAATGGCTTTTTCGGATTTTTTTCACGGGGAATCTCCAAACTTGCTTCTTGTTAGGTGTAGAGCATGCTGCCGGTCTTTGCAGGTTTGGCACCATGCACGTTATGGCCACGAACATCATAATGTGGCTTCATTCTTTGGTCAAAGAGTCACTCCACGAAATTGAAGAGATTGGACACGAGTTCGAAATCGGACATCTCAATGAGGTAATCAACTTATCTTGAAGAAATCGATACATGGCCACCAATTCCTTTTGATGTTCAAGTACCGTTTTGAAAGGAAAACCTTAAGATAAATAGTTGAAAAAAAAATCCCAATCCCAATGAACTATCTTTTATTTTGAAGTTAGTTAAAGGTAATAAAAGGGTGAAACTATAAACGCATTATTTTGAGAGCTTCGCGGCCGAACTGTTTCTGCCTTAGATGTTTTCATTGATTTATGCATGTACTGTGTCAACAATAGTGTAGAATTACTGGCCTACCAATTCTATATCCATCTATTCCATTAACAAAACTTTATTTCATCAGCTAGCTAGTCTGAGGCATGAAGAAAAATCAACAGTGAGACATGAAAGTTGTGAGTCCATACTTGATTTATTTTAGTCCATATCCCTCAATAGGGATGCCTCCAAACCAATCCATGTTTTCCTAACTCTGTTTGGAAACTTTTATCACATGGTTATCTTTATTTGATGAAACATGAACACTGGCCAGGAAACGCAACTTTTTTAGATCCCCAAATCTTTCCCGCCAAGTTAGGCCTAAATTGTCGGTGTTGAGAATTTTCAATATCTTAACAAAGCAAAATGAGCGTACGAAATACTAAATTAAGTACCATTGCTAGCGATTGGAAAGATATTATTTTGGTTAAATAAATTTTGAACTCATAGAACATTGAAGGAACCCGTGAGCGAAGAAGGTACTTCATCTTTTAGACAAGCCTGGATATTTGAGGTCTCAAAGATGTATTAGTCCTTTACAATCACTACAATTGGCCCTGAAACCTGGTTGAGGACAAAGCTCATGGATTCTTTTAAATATTTTGGAAAAAAATACCTTTCGTACCCCCTTAAATTCTGTATCGTCCCAATCTTCTCAGTTTGGCCCAATACAGTAGCTCACCCATTCCCGCAATGTTCCACCTTGCCGTATGTAGTTTTTTCATTTGTTTAATGTTTTGCAAGTTTGGTTTAGTGTTGTCGTTTTGTGGGTCTTTTTGCATTTAAACAAGCACATATTTTTGCGTTAGAAATTTTTTTGGTTGTGAAAAGAAATATTTCGTGCTTACAAATTATCATCCATTTATCAAGCAACATATTTGAATTTTATCATTAACCGCTTACCATAATGTGAACTGTTTTACCTCTGAGCAACCACTTGGCTCTGTTAATGTGCTGAGACAGAACAGCAAGTCCATGTAAAAGTAATGAACTATTGGCAATCAAGAAATATAAGCTTGCATTTTAATCTTGCTTGAATCTGGTTTATATCTTTTCGCTGCTTGATTTTGCCTAGCTAGACTCATCTATTGACCAAAAGAGTCATTAAGTTTAGTGCCGCGTTACAAAACCAGTTTCAGATTCTTCTATTGGTGAGTTGAATCTAGCACAAAATATGTATATTCACCTTTTTAAGAGTGAAATGAATTGATTTTTGGACGAATTGAACTTCACTAAACCCCTGAGTTTTTTAAGACAATTCATGCATTCCTAAATTGCAGAATCTAGGCCCAGTTCACAACTTTCTTGGGATACTAAAATCTTATCTGGTTGGTCATTTCGGCTTACTTTATGCCTGAGACTGATGAAATGATATGATACTCTATTGCTTGAGGCTTTTTGCATAATTTGTACCCAAACACCAAGTAAACAAAGGGCGAACTAGTAAAAGTGCCGAGGGTCTCTTGAAAATGATAATGAACAATATCTGTTTACATTATTGTCGGAAATGAGAGGCCCCACCCAGAGACAAGGTGGTAACTTTCTTTTGGAAAAAAATGTCACACAGAGCAAAGCAAGTTTAATCGTATTTACCGAGTTCAAATAATTCAGCTGACCAAAAACAAACAAATCTTGTTATACCAGTGTTTTAATTGGATCAAATATGTTCAAATGATAGGCCAAATAAAAAGACTGTTCTCATTCATGGTATAGTAATCCAGTAATACCAACAACGACTGTTGTCACCATTCAAACTACCGTCTTCAAAGCCCGAAAGGCCATTGTACAAGATGGCAAGGGCCTTGAAAAGTCTTAGGAAAGTGGTAGTGGGCGTAACCGAAAAGGGATTCCAAAGGTTTTGGATGAGATCCATGGCCGCGTTTTCGAGGACCCCACGACCTTCATGAGTTCCTTGGCAAACAACTTAATGAGGGTGAGAAGACCGTCAAGACAGTGGTTCACGAGGATCTGTTCTGAAATCATCTGTCAGGTCCCCAAGGCATCTTCTAACAATCAAGATTGCGGGAAAACGCGTCAATTGTTGCAAGACACCCCTTCGATACTTCAAGTCCAATGGCGCCAAAGACAAGATTTTCACCCCAAAGAAGGTGCAGGCATTCGACCGGGCCAGTATGGCTAGTGTGGGATGTATTAGGAATTTTGAATGCTACAAATAAAAGCGAGTCACAAATCAACAAACCACGGTTCTACATTGGTTTTCTTTTTCTTCTACCAACTACCAATTTTGTATCATCAGCATAGGAAGAGATACTGACATTACTACTAACAAGCTTCTGAAGCGGAGCAATGAAGATAATGAAAAGGAGAGGACCCAAAATGGAGCCCTGAGGGACACCCAACTTGACATCATGTATGTCACTAAGGGATCCCTCAACCTTAACCAATTGCTTCCTACCATGCAATGAAACTTCTTTACAATTTGAGAACCTTGCTTTGGATCCCAATCTCATGGAGCCTGTTAACTAAAAGGCCATGATCTACCCCTTGTCAAAGGCAATCAAATGGATCAAACGGGAGATGTGAGGGGGTATGAAATGGCAAACGAGTTTAAAGTGTTACCAGTTTTGATGTTTTGAAGTTCGAACTTGAATAAACTTCATGCAAATAGAGTGACGGCCATACATAGAATACTCATTTTTGTTTTTGGATGTCAGGTTTTCATAATATAATCTTGACTTGAAGCACTTAGAAGCCAAGATTTGTTTAATTCAAATCTGGTTTCTTTTTACTAATGCCTGGAAACTTACTTTCCAGTCACTCGTGAACAGACAGCCATAAGCTAAATTTCTAACAGTGGCAGCTAGTTTCCTTAATGCTTTTGAGGGTCAAAATTCTATTCATTATTATTAGTTATTATAAAAAAATAGAATGTTTTTAATAGCCTTGGTGATCACTCGACTCCGACAAAATTTGTTATTTTGACGTTGAGCAGAAATTGTAGAAGTTTAGCGATTCGAATGTGCAAATGAGCTAAACAAAGGGATTGAGAAGAAAATCAGTAAGTGCAACCCTCTCGAATTTCTGCTCGACAAATCACTCTCCCCTCATCCAAATCAAATGCTTCTTTTTGGATGACTCTTGAGCTTGTTCTTACCAAAAGTTGGTTCCATTTCAGACGTCCGTTCATCGACAGCGACGTGAGGAAAAAGACGAGGATGCCTGCAACTTGATAGCCAGACGAATGTCAATACTACACGATCTCCATGAAGACTGTCAACCGTACAAAAGCGACATCATCGGGAATATCCTTGCCAAGAGCTCGCCCTATTTGTATCCGTTCGTCATTGAGTTCGCACTCATCGGAGCCAGCGTCATCTTCACCATGTGGAGACACGTGGACCGAATGTAAGACCATTTGGATCAAATTATCCTACCTCAAGCTTTCCATTTGGTTGCTTGGACGCGTCCATTTTCGGCAATTAGTTTCTCAGGTTTTCTGACTGTCTCTACCGCCCAAGACAGTTCAAATTCTTCCAAACCAAAAGAACAACTCAGACCAGAGCAGAGGCCTGCTTTTTAAAGCTCTTGTCTCGAAGGCTTGAACTTGGACATTGACCGGTATGAAAATACATATACCAAAGTGGTGAGAGAGGATGCTCATTCTGGGTAACGTCCAAGCCTTAGATCTGAGACACAAGCCTTTAAAAAAAAAACTCGACTCTGAACATACTAGTATGGTGTTCATACTCTACGCATTTTTGGGATCTAATTAGACTTTGAGCCAGCCGTGACGAGATTTGCATAAATAGCAAAAACAAAGAGAGAAGCGTTGAAGAACAACGTACACCACGAGACACACTTTAGGACTGAAACCTTCGAATGGTACGTCGAAGAATATATATGGACAGGATGGGGAAGGTTGAAAATTAACAACTTCAATTCGAGTAACTGGATTGCATTCTTCTTCAAGCCAGGCTGGACCCGTGTCAATGTGGTTCCTTGGCTTGAGCGAGCGTAGCGATCAAAACTTAACCATTCTCGAAGTACATTACTTACATTGGCCCACAGAACGAATCATTTGACCCTCCTGAAGTAATCCCGATTATCCCAAATATTATTCTCACCATGCGTTGATTTGATTGCAAAGTATTGATTTTATGCTCTAGCATCCCCGTCCATATTTATGTTCGAGTTTGCAAAATAATAATACCATCCAATTTGTGTGCAAATGTCGCTCGAATCGGAAATTCAAAATTTCGCCCATATTTCCAAGCTTTTCCGCTTGCAGAAATTGGAGGAAATTGGAGAAGAAAATGGTAAAGTTTTCTGTAGAAGGTTGCCAGCAGGGCCAAGCTAAGATTGTCTTTTTCCTCTCATGGTGAAACATAAACCTACTCGAGTCAAAATGCGGACCCTTCAATTGCGTGTCTTTGACAGTACTGACAATGTTCCTCGTCAAGAGTCCTTGGAGTGAAATGGGAAACATTTAGGAACATATAATGTAGGCCTCGGTGCAATGTGACATGGGGAAAGATAATCCAATCCATGGTAGAAACAAATTGTCTTGCGAGATAAAATTCAAAAGAAGGTGTACTGAACTTAGGTAAAGACGTAATATTCAAATTCGAAATCTAAATGCACTACTATGCCACCCAATTGTCCTTTCCAGGCCTCTGGCGGGTCACATCATGTCTCCGAATGCCACGAAAGTGCACCTGCCTCGTCCAGTCGCTTTCATTCGCCAAGGGTCGTGGGATCACTCACGCAAAGGCGTTATTGGAGGCGTGTTTGCCCTAATCCTGGCCATCCTCAATCTCGGCGTGTTCTTTGGCCTGGATGGGTTCACCAATGCCGAAGACGAGTCCGAGTTCTTCTCCAAATTGACCAAGACCGTAATCAACTTCCTGGGGATCATCAGCCTTTTGATCGGGATCTGGCAGATCCAGAACTTGGACGATCAGGAATTGTCTGACCTAACGGAATCCGAGATGCGAAATCTGGATCTCTCGTTATTAAGATTCACCTCGTTCTTTGCCTATCTCTACCATGTCTTCACCATCATCACCGGCGTCTTCAATGCCAATGTCAAGAACTTTCCCAACCGGATCCACAACATCAACGGCATTGTGGCCACAATTCAAATCACGCTTCAAATCATCTTTGTGTTTGATCTACGTCGAAAGGTAGGGAGGGAGCTTCATATTTGCACTACGCATATCTTTGACGTACGCTCGTACATAGCATAACCACTACCAATCTGAGTGTCTTTGAGCGTGGTGGATCTTCTTCTATCCATCTTTTAATCTTTTAGGAGCTCCCACCGAGTAAAGTGGAGAGCAAGCCGGGTCGACAAATTGCCATCTTCATGTTCTTCCACAACTTGGCTATGTGGTTGGTGTTCACGTTTGAGATCCAGAAAGTACGATCCAGTCTAGTGGAGGCCGAGTTCTATGGGATCATGCCTTGGGTCATCATTCAACGAGTCACGTTGCCTTTGACCATCTTCTTTAGATTCCACTCAGCCGTAGTTTGCATGGAAATGTGGAAGGACACTTATGATAAAAGAGCCCCTTTGCAATGTTAAGAGGACCAATACACGCTCTCTGGCCTCAATCACTCGGGTGTGGAGCAAACCTGTTGTTGTCGCAATAAAGACGTGAAAAAAAAAGAGCCGAAATAAGACCTACTCTCTGTATTGTGAATGAGATACATCGAAGTAAGTTGGCCCATTTTAGGGTCTACTTTCACTCAGCAATAAAGTTTTCAAAATACTGTCGTTGTCCCAGTTTATTTAGTGACAGCTTGGGAGCCATTTGTCAACTGAAACTAAATCCAGACTCTTGAACATGACATCTGCGGAAATGTGATGTCAAATTTAGAATACATTTATAGCGCTTTTCCATTCACGAAGTATGCCATTTTTGTTCTCGGTTTTGCGATTTCAGGCTCTGATATAAAGAAAAATCATTCCTATGAAACCAATTTCAGCCACCTAGGCAAACAGTTACTATAGGCGAAAAAAATGATTTCTGCTTGGATGAAAGGGAATCAGATGGCAAGGTATATTCAAAGGCTCATTTTTGTACCAAAGGAATGGAGCGACGATATAAAGAATACTATTAAACACCTTTATTTCCACTTACCTCACAAATCAGTGAAACCAGTTGATGAAAGTTATTGCATGACAGAACCCTGAATCAGTAGAAAAATTGAAATAATTCAATTTCAATTTATTTGAAACGCATAATCCAAGCTCATATCTTTTCTTATTTCCCTTCTAATGATTAAAATAAACTGAAATGACGGTCTTGTCTCTTCTTTAAAATAGACTAAATGTTGTCTGACAATATCCCGACACATTTCCTATAAGAATAGTCATTTGCCAAAACAATTTTGCTCAGAAGCTCCCCCGCCAAGGGTCCATTCAACCATGTTTGGTAAAAAAGCAATGTAACCTAACAGATAACTTGCAAGCAAGGACACGTTGTTCAGTCTCATTCAAAGCAGATTGTTGCACCCAGAAGATGAAAGAAGCGTCGAAACATGTGCATGCAATTTGCATGCAGCATTCATCAAAATACTTCCGTAAAACTATCTATCGGTGGTTCTAAAGAGAGAAAACTTACAATGCATATGATATGACTGCCTAAGGGTCAGATAAGTACCTAAGTTACGATTTTCGACAAAGTAGCTTAGTCTCTTTCTTTCTTTGTTTTGTAGTCCGATGACAGCTTTCTCGCTAGGTCTGCCATCTCATGTGGGGTGTGTGTGTTTATGTATGGGCATTACATCATAGCCAACATGGCAAAATGGAACGTCAAAGCTCTACCAATATGCCACCGTTACTAGCCTGGACAAAATAGCTTGTTTTTCAGTTGTGATTTTCGATCAAACAAGGTTGCAAAAACCTTGAAAAAAACTCTTTAATGGGGTTGGTATTGAAGTGTCTTTTCACTCTTAGGAGCATTTTTTGTTATAATCTTGCTTTTAACTCATGGCTCAATTATTTAGGACTAAAGTTAGTTTTACGACTGTTTATAAATCAAAGAACGTGCCAACATCTTATAAGCCTGTGGGCTAATTTCCAAAGTTCAGATTTTTCTTCTGAAACATTTTGAAACCACCATGACATTTGGGCCAAAGTTATTGGATATGATTTTGTAATAAGTTGTGTCTAAGATATTTTGGCACCTTCTCTTAATACTGAAGTCTTGTTATAGATTAATGGGAAAATTAGTATGAACTCAATTCCAATGCAGGTTGATGATATTAGCTAATATGCCGAAAGGTAGGAAACACTCACTACCTGGATGGCGCTAAAATCAAAGCGTGCGAGCAAGAAAAAACACACTTTGGGTTCATTTTTTTTTCAAGAATAATGAAAACATGCATTGAAATGTGGGAAATTTATTTGTTCCATGATTAATTATCTAACTTTTTCCTACCCTTAAAGAGGGGAATCAACCCATTCTTTACCTATGGGTCTGGTAATAGTGCAATTCGATCTGCCTCTCTATGTACTTAAGTTAGGGACACATTCCATTTCTACTTCATCATCTTCCCAAACGCTCCGATTTCGACCTCCCACAAAGTGGACTGAATCCAGTTCCAGGCACAATTTCAGAGAGGCAAGAACGAACATTTCCTAGTTTCTGCCCAAGGTAACGAAAGAATAAACCTAGAAATATCTAGTTCACTAACCAATTCATGCTTGGTCGAGAATGTGCGAAGGAGACATTTTGCTTGTCATTTCGTTACGCAAAATCACGGTGACTGAGTTCAACGAGAGCGCATCACTGATTGACGCAAACAGAACTACTTAGTTTCAAAAGTCAACTGCTATAAGTGTGATAACCCGATTCACTAATGCCAATTCTTAGGTTGTAAGTCATGGCCTTGCTTAAATTTGGGTATTGCATGAGAACTGTAAGATATATTTTCCTACACAGGGTTCATTCTCTTCTATGCAGTTTCAAATAGGACGACTGTTTAGGATCAAACTTGTAACACTTTTTTGATACCTTGCCTGCCTCAAATCCTGGCTTCAGTCAAGCACGAGCCTACTGATATTTCACTGTGGAGAGTTGTCTTCTTTGAAGCAATTACTCCATGTTCTATTAGATCATTGGAGAAAAGGTGACACCTAAAGGCCGCAATCACATGCTACACCGTTGGTATTGAATGGGTTCTCCTCAGTCTGATCTCGACACTGAAGCTAATCAGGACTCACACAAGTGTGAGGTAAATCAGAGTTTTATTAACCGGTCACTTTTTGTACCCACCCATTGTCCAGGAAAGACCCGAAAAGGTCTCACCAAACCTTCTCCTCTCCCATGTAAATAGTATTTACCTCACTTCCCACACACTCGATCGAGTCAGTTCGAATGTAGTTTAGTGCTCCATCCTGATGAACAATTGTGTTGTTTCCTCTGTGGTAGTTGGTCTTGTAGCAAAATGAATAATTCCTTTACAGACACGTTGTCAGGGCTTGTTCAACGTCCTCGTAGAGAGTCATGGCTGATCCCAACCGAGATCTAGGAGCGCGACCCAAGCAACACCACCCCGACCAGATTGAGGTGCTCGAGGCTAAGGCCGACTTTGACGAGGAGAACGCGAGTTCCGCCGAGTCTTCAGTGTCCTCCAGATATCAGATCCGGGAGGAAACCGATCCTACTTTACCTCGTGCCAAGCCCAAGAAGAAGTTCCAATTGAAAATGAGCGAATCCTCCTTGGCCAACGTTTGGTCTGGTCTCTCCGGACTTTACGCCATGTTTTTGGTTACGCTGTACGTGGCTTTCTCTTTCACGGAATTGGTGACCTTCCCCCACTTGAATGACTACTTGGAGATCAATGGCTTCTTCATTTTCTTGTACGTGGTCAGTGATCTGTTCCTCATTTATGTGCTTCTGATGACTTTGAAAGGAAAGTCCAAAATGGTCAACTCAGACGGACCCAAAGTGGCCGAAAACCATAAGGTAAGACCTGAATATACATACTACATATATCACCCACCGCCAAGCGATAGTTGAAGAAAAGTACGCTTTGGCCCTCAGAGTCATGGTAGTTTGACCATTCGTTTTGGTGCAATTGTGTTCGGCATTGGAGCCTTGGTCTATCTGGTCCTGGAGATGATCTCGTTCTTCGAGATCAGTACCTATTCCCCATGTTATCATTCCGCATTGGGAATTAATACTGCGGCAGCCATACTCTTCGTTGTCCTTCAGACCTACCTGATCTTTGTTTACCCGAGGTTGAATCTTTGCACCATAGGCATCTTAGACCGGTAAGGTTGGGCAAGTTACAAGATGGATGCTCAAATGAATGTACTGGCTATATTTTTATGTACGCTCGTCGTGCTCCAGATTTGGTACCATGCATGTGGTGGCCACCAACATCATCCTTTGGATCCGTACCTTGATCAAGGAGTCGCTTCATGAGATCATGGAATCGGAGGAAAAAGCTCATAGTGTGCATGCAGCTCATCCGGTAGGTCAAAGTAATAGGTTGCAACCTACGGAAAGGCTTAGAAAAATGTTGACCATGTTTATAGGGATTTGAAGTTGAATAACATTGTACATGAACAGAGAGGAGAATTTACATCTTTGGGCTCCCCCGCCCTCCCCATACATTCACAAAAAAAAGATAAAACCGCACACACAACCTGACCTTTTTTGGCTAGATTTAGCATATTCTTGCAATCTTTCAATTGTTATGTTGTGTCTAACTTCGGCTGGATTTTGTGTTCAAAACGCATACTTTCCACCAAAGTTTTAGAGAACATCAAGCCTTGTGTCATTTCATTTGTTCCTACCTCATAATTAGTAACAAAATTCCAGTCAAATTCTCGATATTGAGAGGCGTGAGTACACTTCGAATTTGTTTCGGCTTTCCCGTGCTCTGGGATCCAAAATCAAATGTTCTACAAAAGCCGTCCATGACAAATTTGGATGCTCTTCCTTAGCTGTTAGCTGGTCACAATCACGGCGTGTGCAACATCATTGGCGAACGGATCCGAATTGCCCATCAGCTTTATGAGCAATGCCACCTTTATCACGATGACATCCTCGGCTCCACTCTCACCGACACATCACCTTTTCTCTATCCCTTTGTCATTGAATACGCTCTCATCGGAGCAAGTGTGTTCTTTGTCATGTGGCGACATGTCGGACGGAGGTATGCACTTATCCAAGCCAAATATTAGCACCTTCATTCAGCCACTAGATGTGTCATGATACGGTCATGGCTCACGGATAGCTTCCTCTCAACGCGATCCTCTTTCTTTCATTTGTGCTCGAATCTAGCGGCAAGCCCAAGCATCACGATGAGATGGATTCATTGACCTCGACAGGCATCAATCACCCACAACCCCTTCAATTTCTCAAGAAAGGCGATTGGTCGCATTCGCTCAAGGGGGTCGTGGCTGGATCGGTCATCTTGATCCTGGCCATTCTAAACTTGGCCCTTTTCTTTGGATTGGATGGTCATGACGCCAATGAGGTAAAGACTGAAACGAGGCCTTGGCATTGAATACAATACATAATGTAGACCCTTTTTTGAAAAAAAATCTAATTCCATGGTTGAACACCGTTTCAGGCTCATCATGTAGTAAGTACTTCACGTTGTCTTGGCTTTTATCTGTCACCGCTTCTAAGAAACCAACACTTAAACATAACACATGCGCTGTAGTTAGCTTCATAGTCATTATGGACAGGCTTTTGTAGATAAACGACTTTGTTCATTCGATCGGTCGAGTTTTGATGGAGCTATACAATTTTGTTATTGACCAATTTTACTTCATTGTTCAGGAGAGTTTGAAAGCTAGCCATTTGTTTGTCGAGCAAAAATAAGCTGCTCTGAAAGGACTAAGCTATGTGAAAGGTCAGACAAACGTCCTCTGGAGTTGTTATTGACGAGTGTTTTAGAGTGATTTGCCATGCTTTCAATGTCTGGCCAATTTCCAGGATGAATCTGAGTATTTTTCCAAGATCACCAATACCATCATCAACATGCTTGGAATCGTGGGGCTTCTCTTTGGGATCTACCAGATCCAGGCCTTGAGCGATAGGAGCGAATTCGAAGAGGATTCCGACCTGAGGGCCAGTTCGTCGTTGGATTTGTCGTTGCTCCGATTCACGGCTTTCTTTGCCTATCTCTACATTTGCTTCACCATCATCACGGGAGCATTCAACGCCCATTTCCACAACTTCCCCAATGGGCTGCATATTGTGAATGGTGTCACCGAGGCTATTCAGATCACGCTACAAATCGTTTTCATCTACGATTTACAACACAAGGTACGACGTATGTACGAGTACGTTCCTGTGCAGTACGTGTATGGCATGTAGTTCGAAAATGCGAAGGCAGAGACATTTGATAACCCGGTTTAGCTTTTCGCAATTAAGCGTTGAATGTTCCAATGTTTCTTTGTTGGGAGTCTAACGTCACCAGAGGACTGCTTGCAAATGGTTTGATACTAATGGACAATGTGAACTGAGCGTTTTTACATTCTTTTTCATTGAATCTGTTCGAATGAATTGATTTTTTTTAAGCCAAAGCAAAAGAATTACCACACACTCGATGACTTTTCTCCTCTCAAGTCGTTCATTTGTTCGAACGAGTCTGTCTGACCAGCTTTTGGGGCTGAGCGTGGCATGAAATTCAGTGACGTATCGCATCATTTCTATACGCTATTTTTTCCATAGCCTCATAATATTGTACATTCGCCAGTAGCAGCACTTCACACTGTCAATTGCACGTTTCAGATTCTATCTTTGGCTACGTTCGATACCAAACCGGGTCGCCAGGTGACGATCTTCTTGTTCTTTCTGAACCTGGCCCAATGGGTGGTGATCAGCTTCGAGATCCAGAAAGTCCGGGCCAGTCTTGTTGAGGCGGAGTTCTACGGTTTCATGCCATGGGTCATCATCCAACGAGTCACCCTGCCGTTATTTGTGTTCTTCCGCTTCCATTCAGCGGTCGTGAACATGGAGTTATGGAAAGACATCTATTCGAATGGTAACATTCGCTCGAAATCTCAACCGGAACTCGCCTTGAGACGACGGGATTTTTCCGGGATTGGGGTTCGCCCTGGAGATGTCTCCATGGAAGGCGGATTGATGTAGGATTTGGTCACACTCGGTTACCCTCCATAGACCTTGTTTATATGTTTCATCCTGTTTGTACCTGATCGATGCTTCTCAATCTACGATGTCTGTTTTATCAACCCCCGTTCCGTGTTCACCGCCAATACAAATAAACTACCCGTCCTATGCTTGGTGTGTAGCTTTCAGATTTTGTTGCTCTGGTTTTGACTTCGACTTGCGATGCTAAATTAGCACCCTGAACTTCACATGGTTCATTGTGATTTCTGATTTTTTTTATTATTATTATTTATTAGTTAAGGGGAGATGCTTCTAGAGCAATTGGTTAACGCGCGACCGAACTAACCTCGGGTTCATGGCTTCGATCCTCTTTGAATTGTTCGCACTTTTTCCCTCGAGTTGTAAGACTTAAATGTGACCATTATTTGCATGGGAAAATCCTCACAAAAACTTCAGCAGACTATAATGTGTTTGTTACGTAAAAACGGCCTTTGTTAAGTATCTAGATTTTTGTAAGAAGGGACAGTTAAGCAATAAAGTATGTCATATTTTCTATCTGTCATCTCGAATTTGGTCGCCACTGGCTGTAAAGAGAAAGTAGTCTCAGTGGAAAGGCAGCCGGTGTTGGTTACGAGTTCTTTGGGTCCATCAGCCACGCACCTTAAATTTCTGCCAAATGCTGTCTTCATCGGATGTAAAAATGGAATTAAAAGGGTTTACAAGTGAAGAAATAGCGTGACGTAACCTCTTTCATTTAGAATATCAAAGCCACTAATGTTGAGTTGAGGCTAAAGAGACAAGCAAAGTGAGACAAGCATTTTGCATGCCATGAACTCTAAGAAAACCATAATCAGGGGTCTCTCGCGGCCTTGTCGGTCGTCTACCCTGCCATCTGGCGAGCGATGGCACGATGGACAACTCAAGCCCTGGGTTATTCACTGCATAACTTACGGGGAAGTAAAGTTTGAGCGGAATATTTGGATGCAAATGGGCAATTTAATGGAATTATAGAAAAGCTCAGACCGTAAAACAAAGCACAACATAATTGCAAATACCGGGTGAAATTAAATCTTAGACTGAATTGGCATTCAATTCATATCAGCGGTTGGTCTACTCCAAAGACAAACAAACCATTTACCAATCGAATTTCAAGCTGCCAGGTGAATTAAAAGCGAAATAAGCGAATTAGTTCAGATTTGAATTGTTGGGACAACTTAATTTGCAAACTACGAGTGCATTTTGTCGGTGACCTGGTACCTGCCAAAAATAGTTACAGTGGGTATATGAAAGATTACAGGACAAAATATGACGAAAATAGAATAACTGTGATGGCTAAAAATATGCTCATTATTAACAAAAAGTTGACATAATTGATCAAGGATTATCATCAATCTTTGAATGAATAAGAAATCATTCACTAAAAGGTGAGAGAGAGACAAAGAACCGCTTGATTGGCCCGTTAAAGAAGCGCGCATGTCCAATGGTACAGTGGTCTATGGGACTTGCCTATATAGCAAAATACCGTGTACGTTCTGTTGTATATGTGTGATTGACTCGTACCACTGGGCAAGGCCACGAGGGAAAGTTTCCACTTCGGGACCAATTTGGGCCATCGTGTCCCCCCCCCCCTGGGTCCACCCGCGTCTGTCGCCCTCCGCTCTCGTTTGGACTTCTGTCGTTCCGTTGGCGGTGAAAGATCCCGAGAAAAAGCCGAGGAGCGATCCCGAGAGAGGGACAAGCCAACAGAGCGATCCACTTTTGCTTGATCGGCCCTCAAAGCACACATACAAACACACATTGAGCCCGAGAGAGCCACATAGTGCGTAGATAGGAGAAGGGATAGTTGTCGAAGAAGTTTGTGTTTACTCAAGGACCAGATCAGAGGCGCTAAGAAGCCGAAGAACGTCGGTTGGTCGGTGGCCCTGCTTTATTTTTGGCTTGTCTTGTTTCCCTTTTATAGTTCTTCTAGCACTTCTTCGCTTCGGGTAGCATGTGTACAACAAACAGATCCCGCAAAAGTCGATAGAGGATCATCGGAAGCGAGTCACTCACTCCCGGCTTGACTCGTGTCAATCTTGAGTGGAATCCAATTACCCTTATGCAGGATGATCTTAAAAAGAGCCTTTGATTGGACAACTCTACCATCGAGATCCGCTTCTCAATGGCTTTTGAGTGGATGATCCAATCGGGCGCAAACCACCCAAGTCAACAAGGTAAGACTAGTTCGTGCGTGGTTCGTGAAATCGGAGGAGAAATGCAAGAAGATATCGAAGTGAAAAAAAGCATAAAAAACGAAGAGAGACCTATCTAGTGTACGTACCCACCTTAAGCGGGTTTGTCACATCCAGAGAGTGGAAACATCTTAACTCTGTTGATGAGAAATGAATTCCAGATCCCGTTGTCACAATCAGCTTGAAAAATTGCTTCAACTTTTCCTTGGTCTCAAGATCGAATTGGAAAGTTTTTTTTCCTTCCCTCTTCTGCAACAGAATGCAGGAAGTTTGGCTTCGCTTTTTTTACCTACATGCTACCCACCATATCCGTCTTGGTAGGTTGATCCAGTCGTCCCACTTTGGGGATTTGAAGCAAAAATCTGGGTCCACCAAGCGTTGAGCACGACCAAAGGAAGAAATTGGTCCAAACGGTTTTCAACAGATGGCCAGGCAAGCTCTTTAAGTTGGAGAGTGACTTGACAGACATGGGTAGACTTGGGACAGAAAACATGGGCCAAACTTGAGAATGGGAACGAAGACGAAGTAATAGTAGTAATGCTACGAGTAGTACCGACTGTACATGTAGCAAAGGGCTGCTGTAGGGGAACTTGGAACTCGGAAAGTCAAAATGAATGCCATCGTAAATCTTTTTTGATGGTAAATATGGTGCGTGGTTGGGCACTTCCTTAAGTGATGCAGTTTCGAAATCTTTGGGAGCTAGCTAGTACTACGTACACTGGCTGGCGTTTACTAAATTATCCAAACATCTGGTGGCGGAATTGTGGAGAAATTGACAGGACACCCAACTATTCTGTGGTTGGCAAATACCAAATTGGATCCTCCATTGGAATTGGCTTTCGGTTGGTCTCCATTTGGCTGCCTTTGTTCGAGTCGAGTCCAAAAACATCCGAGGTCTATTCAGAGTTGACATATGTCAGCCTTTTTCTGCCAGGTGGTCCATTGTTCCTTGATTGATTGCATTTTGAAGGGTTCCATGACCAAATACAGATCATTCTGATGGGTGAGACGTTTTGACAAGGCAAACCTTAAACCCTTGGGCTTCATTAATTGAAGACCTTGATTGCACTTAAGTACTTGTGAAGATCAATATTGGCTTGCACCCACCAAATGTCAGCCTTGTCGAGAGGACCCAAGTTAATCTGCGATCCCTCTGCCGTTTCCTTGACTACCTCATGACCAAAAGGGGGGACCGCGAGACCGTTTGCGATCCAGTGAAGTTCCAGTTCCAGTTCCAGCCCCAGCAATCCTACTTGGTCGAGACCTGGTTATCATTTCTCCTCATCTACATATCAAGCCAACTCAAATGGGCCATACTTGGTGCAAAGCAGAGACACCATATAGTAAAGCGATACATTTGTGCTTCTTCATCTTTGACGAAATTCTGTTTGGAGGGAAATGTAGGCCCATGAAATTCAGGACTGAAAACGTTAACATTGAGGTTATAACCCTTAAAACAGAACTCATGTTGAGTAATTCATTGAAATATCCAATTTCAATTGAATCCATAGACGTCTGGGAATGTATTGCATTTTGGATGTGAAACTAAAGATCAGGAACCATTCGAGGTCTTTAGTAGGAGACAAACGATTTGAGATCTCAGGGTGACAAAATTTGTATTTGAATCCTAAATCAAAAGCCAACCTCTAGAACCTTGGATTTGAGAATCAAAGATAGCATGGAAACCCTGAATTGTGTCCCCTTTTGTCTTCATCTTCTTGCATGGTTTTGATAATGGCAATCAAAATTTCAAGCGCAATTTTTTGGCATTTCTTTCATAGTCAGATCGATGGCACTCTCGGAAAAAAACTTAAACCCAGAATTGCCACATACCACTTACAAGGGACATTCACTGAACGGATATCAACCCATGAATGTCCAATAAGGCATGCTTTTTTTATATTTTTTAATATTGCCTTTTAGAGACGTGGTTTCTGCTTTGTTAGAAGTATATGATACAAGTTTGATTGAGCTCTTTTCGTTCTACTATCGGTAATTTGAAATTTTTATCAATAGATTATTCATTTAAATTTTTGTTCGATTCAGTTGTGCATTTTAGGTACTTTTGAAAAGCGCTGGACAAAAACTAGAATCATATGAATAAGTTGAAAACAGGCAGTGATTCGTTACAAGCTGTAATTGTTGGACAGCAAATGGAAATTCAAATTTGACTGAAATTTTTCAGGCCAAAAAAGAAGATGCAAATCAGTTACTATTTTTAAGGATATCATTGCAAAATACCATCGCTGTAGTAATTTGGGAATCAATTGTGTTTAGAAAGCTATTTACATCGTATTATGTGTAAAAAGAAATAGTTTTATGAAAAGCTCAAGCCAAATATCCCCAATTTTTTGACAACACAGCAAATGCTTGAAGTGGTAAACAGTCAGAGTTGGATTAAATTTCAAGATTAAGCTTGATTAAAGTTGCAATTGACAAGTAAGGCATCACACTAATGAATAATGAAATATTGACATTCAGGCAGTTTTAATTGACATTGCAAACTGTTTTCAGGTTTTTCTACATGCTTAAAAAAAGTAAAATATTTTCATTTATCTTCTGGGCATTAAAAAGCGTATTATATTTTTTGGCAATATGTCCAAGATATAACTGGAGAATTTTGTATTCAAATTTGATGCAAATGCAATCTTTGAAAGTGTAATATCTAGTGCTGGGGCAAGCTTGGACTCAAACCCGAGTGCACTCGAGTCTCTTACTCGATTTTGGAGGAATTGGACGGGCTCAAGTCTCTTAAAAGGGACCCGAGCCCGTCTTGTCAAAAAAAAAAAAAATATTATTTTTTCTTTAGATTTCGCAAGACGAGTCTTTTTGCTTGACCTGACTTTAATAAAAGACTTGAGGCCTCTGCCGGACTCGGCGAGTCCGGCAAAAAGTCAAAAATTCAGAGGCCCTGTATGAGTCAGACTTTTCCCGGACTCTCCCACAGCACTTGCAATACCTTATCGTTTGCTGAATGAACTATTTATAAAATCAAATCTCTGAAGTCAAGTCGATTCCGGTCAACACAGATCAACCCGAAATTTTATGCCAATGTGTGCATAGGTCAATGCCACAGCTAGTTGGGATATAGTTGGGATTGGGTCAGTTGTCTTCCTGCAGGCAGCTGGTATGGGTGTTGCCTGAAGAGTTGACAATGTCGAAGTTGGTCTGTTAGACCAAACGCAAAAATGCCCCCAAAGAAAGCTTTGGCACTTAAATGATTGACTGAGGGGAGCCCAGTTCTAGTCATCAGGGACTCCACATTGGCTTTGGATTGACCTCTAACATGGTCCATAAGAGCAATCACCAATTCAAGATCATGCACCACTTTCACTTTGTAACTAAGGGAACTGTGGTAATTGGATATACTGCAATCAATTTTCTGTACTACGTGTTGGTTTTACTTTCCACCATACGTCAAAAATGTCTCAGAAAATAATGCAGTCCCTGGAGCTGCTTTGTGGGCTTGTACCTTTCAAGGGAGACCACGTATGATACCGTTTCCTCTTGGTAGAAAGCGGGTTCAGCTAACACAATGAAAGATAGCTAACTACGTGAAGGCGTTTTTAAATGCTTCATTATATGTAAATTTCCTTTCCTGATACCAGTAAGCCGCCTTAAACCCAATGATTGAATATGGCTTTTATGGGATTCTCCTTTGCGATATAGGGTCTTCAGTAGAGCTTACCTAGCTATATGAACATATCAGAGTCTTGACAGGGTAAATATCAGCAGCAGTTGCCGGGAACAGTTAAGTCTTGGAAACGGGATATGGAAGCAACGGAAATTGTGTTTTCATTCATTTTTGAAGGCGAAAAAAATAGATTACCTTAACGTTAGGTCCTCCTTAAGCTAGCTTTTTGTTCTACAATGTTCACTTAGATATATAATTAAACTCTTATATGAATGAAGGGATTGTTTGTCAAAGCTGAGATCCAATTTGTGTTTGCTTCAGGTTTCGTCTGCCAAAGATGATGTGGGTTTTGTCCCGGGAGGCCTCCAATCAGCATGGAACACCACAGGGAATCCCACCTCTTTCCGACAAAGAGTCGCCACTCTAATTAATCTTTCCCGAAAAAGAGCCTCCTTTTCCCGTGGTTAGTCAGTCAGTCAGTCGTCCGTCCATTCACTGGGACCACCGATAAGTCAACACGGGAAGTGCAAAGTGGAACAATACCCTTCTCCTTCTTCTTCTTCTTCTTCTCCTTCTCCTCCTCCTCCTCCTCCTCCTCCTCCTCCTCTTTTTCTTTCGTCTTTGACTTGGTTGTGGGCCACCGTGTGTCCCAGTGTGTGGTTCCATCAGGTTCCATGGATCAATCTGACAAGCAACGGTCTTCTGTTGTTTAGTGAGGGCAAGTGAAAGAAGCCGACTTCGAAGGGAAGAAGAAGAAGAACAAGAACAAGAAGAAGAAGACGAAGGAAGACGAAGAAGAAGAGAGCACCACGGACAAAGCGATCTTGAAAAGACCTTCTTTATACTTGGGTTCCACATGGAACACCTCCCGCTGATTTGGACTAAGTGTGAACACTTTCTTCCCCGTGGCGTAGGACACATTGTGATTCCTCGGATCATTGATCTTTTCCAACAAAAAGCGCCATGGCCATACCCTCGTGTATTGGGGTGGAGACAGGTCTCAGGCCGTTTGAATTGGTCATTTACAATCTGTGGAAACCTCAAATAAGAGGGAAAAAATGGAAATGTTCTACACGGTTCCATTAGCAGCGTTCTCCCACTGCCGGCGGGAATTAATTATTCCCGCTTACACGTTCTCGGACTCCTGAAACATGCTTCATTTGTCCAAGGCCAAGAGAAGGGAAAAAATGACATCCTCACCCGAGTAGAGCGAACGTGATTGCAAGAAGCTAACGAACGGATCGTTCTTTCCAATTCGTTGGCTATTCGGTTGTTGGTCCCCTCGTTCGCTGTTCCCTGTTCCCTCTTCGCGCTCCAAAATGACGGGTAGAATTAGGGCAGGGCAACTCCTGGTCTGGCTGTTACTTGCCGTTCAAAAGACGGTGCAGGCTAGCATCCCAATCCCTGCTGTGGTGGAAATCACGCAGAAGTGTGTGTCAGGTTTCTGCCTGCCCCTCGAGTACCAGAAATTGGAAACGCCCTTTTCGGATACTTTCAACACCGTGAAAGTGACGGTGGAAATCATGGACGTGCTCCAAGTGAACGACAAAGAGTTCAGCGTGACTCTCACCATGTACTTTTCAGTCCAATGGGAGGAGCCCCGGATCACGACCAATAACACGGTGGGCGAGGGTGAGTGGACTCCCATCGATCTGCAGTTCTTGAACAATCTCTGGGTGCCAAATATCTTCATCTACGATCTTCGATCCTTCTCGGCCATGAGTGTATTGAAAAAGCTAGCCGGCGTCTGGATCGTCGAAGGCAAGGCCATCTACTACAACCAGGCGTCGTCAGTGACCTTCCTCTGTCCCATGCGATTCGACTTGTATCCATTGGACTCTCATGTGTGCAAGTTCCGCGTGGGCAGCACCAATCTGGACATGACCCGCATGAGATTCGCGCCCACTGAGCTCACCTATGACGAGACCACGAGGAACACCATTTTGGATTATGCCGTGACCATGGGCCGACTCCACGAGGACGATCGAATCCTCCCCTACGGCGAATTGGGCAACTACTCCATTACCGGCATCGAGATCACGTTCACTCGACACAAGCTCAAGTATTTGATTGTCTACTACCTACCCTCGGGGTTGTTTGTCGTGGTGTCTTGGGCCAGTTTCTTGATCCCTCCGGAGGTGGTGCCGGGTCGAATGGCCATGCTAATCACCCTGTTCCTGGTGTTGATCAACATTTTCAACATTGTCACCACGAACTCTCCCAATGTGGAGGGCATGACTGCCATTGCTGCCTGGATGGTGGTGTGCATCTTCTTCGTGTTCGGGGCCTTGGCCGGCTATGCGTGGCTCCTGTGGAAGAAGAAGAAGAGCTGCCTGAAGCGGAAACGCCTCCGGAAGCTGAGCGAGGAGGAGGGCAAGCTCCGCACCCGCCGGAAGGAGGAGTTCCGCTCCAAAGTGGACGACATGTTCCTGGTGACGTTTCCTTTGTTGTTCGCCCTTTTCAACTTGATCTACTGGCCCATGTGTATTCGGACGAATACGGGCTGACCCTCACCGGGGGAGTCGACGGGGCAAGGCGTTCTGCCCATCGGTCAAAATGGACGTTTGTCTCCCCCACAACAACCTTCGCCAGGTCTTCCCTTGGGCATCTATACGACACACTGGCAACGGGCCAATCTCTGCTCCTCGGGTGTGATTAAACGCGGGCGATGCATTGCCGCCTTCCGGGAGGAGGACTACGATATTCAAGGACTCTTCGATGTGACATGACATCAGATTGTTCCTCTCCATCCCAACCATCCTGCTGCTCTACTACCATCTTGGCTCGCCTACGAGATCTTTCGTGGGGCTTTGGCATTGGACCAAGTTCTGTTATTAATTCGATTCCTCTCGAGTGAATCGACGAAAGCAATCGACTTTGATTGAAATTCTGGACATTCCTTCAATGGTTGAATTCCAACCCGATCGACGTGAAGCTTTCCAAAGCATAGACAGCCAGCCAACCAGACAGCCAGTCAACCAGCCAACCAGCCACAACCACTCCCTCCCTCGCACGCACGCATACTCTTCTCCTATCATCACAAATCAAAAAAAAAACAGACGCCCCCAGCCATGTCGCATCCCCGTATTCTCAGTGGTCCATGGTCCATAGTCCTGGTTTCTGTCTCGTTCTTTTTTTTGAGTGCACAATATGTATGTACTTGGCCGTTCGGACGAACTTAGTACTCGTGCCCAACCCTCTGGTGATATTGCCATTGTCAATCCCAATGGAATTGAAACCTCAGCACTTGCTGTGGATGGCTCCCACGTGATGATTTATGGTGATTTGTCCACTAGTGTGTGCGTGTGTGGTATGCGGTCCCAAGTATAGAGCGATGTGGTCAGTATCTCTCTCTCCATCCATGCACTCATGTAGACCTACCAATTCCCATCCCCTCTTTCTCTCTTTCTTTCTTTCTTTTTTTCTTTCCTTCTTTCTCTCTCTCTCTTTCTACGTTCCGAGAGAGCCAGAGAGCGAGCTGATGAGACAACAAAGACAACAAAAAGAGTGTTTGTGATGGGGGGAACAAATGCTCTGAGATCAAGTGCAAGGAGTACGGTGGAATCCAATGGAACGGTTCCAAACCTCTCGTTTCTGTCGTTCTCCTCTTCCTCGTTCTCCTGGTCGTCCTCCTTCAATAGTCCTTCTCCTCGTCCTAACCCGTGCCAAATTTCTCATCCTCGTTGAAGAACAACGAGGCCAAAAGATCATCAAGACAAAAACAATACTAAGTAATCGAGAACCATGTTCTCCAGTCACTTGCCAACCAACCAACCAACCAACCGTTCCCGTTCCCGTTCTCGTTCCCTCCTCTCGGCTCGTCACGTCCCTCCGAGCTCAAATATGACTTCGAATCAGGTTTCAATTTTGTCAGGAAGTTGGAGACTTCATAACTTTTCAGTCTCGTCCTTCAAAGGGGAAAAATCTCAACCCCAAAAAACTCGTCTTCCGTTCATATCAATAGAGCAAAAAAGAAGAAAATGGAGAAGAAGAAGAAGAAGAAGAAGAAGAAGACAAACCAACCAGTAGGATCAAGGGACTAGGGAATACCGAAAAGAGAGAGCGAACGATCAATACAACGAGATCATCGCTAGCTTCCTCCTCTCCAAGAAATGTTGCTACTGAACATAACAAGCGCCAAAAGTGGATCAGGAACAAACTTGCCTTTTCTGGACTACTCAAGCTAGGCGAGGGCACTCATGCACGAGGGGAAATCCATCGCAAACGAAGATCCGGCACGATCTCATCTCCAATAGGATGTCATTTCAAAACGATGTTGGTCTTCAATTTCATTTGCACCCTCTACCTCTAAGGGGTTCTTGAATAGAAAACGCGTGTTTCAAACCGAAACGGAACGCTCGCTGGACTTTTCGTGAAGGCCTTGCCGATTGCTCAAAATCTCGGTCTCAACAACAACAAAAGGAAAATGAGCCTGCAATGACTTTTTTCCCGTCTGAGTAGTGATGATTACCTGATCTTATTTGGGTGCTTTTTTGAGCATTTGTGCCTGGTTTGCCACTCGCAAGGCCACTCGGGTTGCTGAAGGATGTCGCTTTCTGAAAAGGCCGACATAAGTCATAGTATTGCAAGTGGTAGAAACCATCTCGCCTCTCCTTGATACGCCATGATTTCCCAATTTCAACAATGGACGTGATCTGGTCCTTGCTCCATTTTTTGGTGTTTGTTTCCCTCTCGGCAGAACTCGCCCCACCACCCATACACCCATACACCCAAACACCCAAACACCCATCTACACGTACGCACTCACCCCGCTACTCACCAGACAGACCGATAGAGGCACATTTCTTAAGCAAGTCAGCCTTGGTTGGCCTATTTAATCCTTGGGATCCACGACGGATCTGCTCGGAGATGAAGCTACTCAAGCTTAAAAGATAAATGCACATCAACCACGAACGACGACGACGATGACGACGACGCCATTCGTATACAGACACACACACACACACATATGAATATTATCCTGCATGCTTCTCTAACATGTTCAGCAGTCCAGTGACAGCATCAATGTCGAATGATGTCGAACGACTAAGACATTTCACAATTGGTTCGTTCGTTGGACTATGGTTGGGTGAACTGACTGGCCTGGAAATCCCACCCACGACAAGGCGCTTCTGGTGTACGAATCGATTTCTTACTCACAAATTTCTACCCATGATGAATACTACCAATGGCAAACGTTGGACAATGGTTCCATTCCAATCCAGAACAAACAATGCGGTGAAATAAATTTCATATCTTACTGGATGAGCGAGCACGTTGTAGGGACGTAGTTATTTGTTGGGAAAAACACGGAAACCCCCGACGCTCGTCTTTCTTAGATTGTTCCATTGGTCCACCTCCCCCCTCAAACTAATGTCACTATGTCATTTCCAGTGTAATAATGATGTGCACAAAACTTGTGCACCGCCCACCGATGACGCTTTATTGCTCCCCAACAAGAGAAGATGGCAGACTCTGACTTCTTGTAAGCACTGGAAGAAAAAAAAGCCACGGTATATGAGGAAAGTCAGGCTTCCAAGTTCTATGGGTAAGCGAGGCTCGAAAAATAGAGGTTGTTCATATTCAAATTCATTTCCCCGACTCCGGTTCTATAAACAATAGCAATAGTGAGCATAACAAATGGAGTTTTCATGAAGAACGAAAAAGGTTGGGTGAGAAAAAAAGAGTGGTTCCAAAACTTTATTCTCATTTGATTTCATTTGAGCCATGGCAAACTTGATAATGTATTTTTTGTTAATTGGCGCACAAGTATAGAAAATGTACCTCGCTGAAAAATCAACTTAGATTTTCTTAAAAAGTTTTCACGTGTTACAGTCGTAAGATCTTTTTATCAGTGGATCAATGGGAAAAGCACATTAATGATCCCTTTCCAAGTCTCGTTGTGTCCCGATCTCCTTCTTCATCCAAAGTTCATCAGGCACATGAAGCAAACACAGTCAATGAGGACACTCCAAGTACATTGGAGATATCAAAACTCATACCCGCCCATACACGATATTCCATTCTTCACGAGGATACGTATATACAGTAGTACACGAGGGGAACCCAGAATGGCATTCTTTCCACGTCAAAGATCAATCCAAGTGCGTCTCCACAAGTTCCGAAAGAAGTCCATTGGATCTTTCTGTCTTTTTGTCATATTCTGGGGAATATAAAAAAAGCAGACCACATTAGGTTTCGATGGTGAATTCCGAATGATTGGCATTTTTTTCATCCATCAAGAACTTATTTAGTAGACCTGGAGTTAACATAGATGCATCCTTACTCAATACTGCCAAACTTTCAAATACTTCAAACCAACCCTGCGCAAAGAAATTGTCGCCAAGAGTATTGAGATACGTGATTTTTTTTTCCCGACAGGAAAGGACATTTTTCCGTTCGATTGATGCTGAGCCAGCATCTTTCAAAGGCCTCAATGGAAGCAAATCACCGGACACTGGTCGTATGATTATCCTTTGATGGGGTGGAAAGTGAGATAAGCGCCATAAGCCTTTTTGTGTTTTTCATCAGTTTCATGGCCAAACTCCCCAAACATGGCCATGGCCGTAAGTTTCCCTCGAGGTTTCTAAATCAAGTTTAGACGGACCAAGCACGACGTCATCACTGGACAGAGACCGTAGGGTGGGGGAAACGTAACTTGCATCCAGACAAACCGAATGCATTTTTCTTCACACAAGTTGGACTTTAGTTAACTCAAAAGGCGCTCGCCAATTTTGACCTCAATCTAACGTCTGTGTCAAAAGCAATGAGGTCCTGAAACTCAGTACAACGTGGGCAGAAAATGACTTGCTTAGCACCACCTTGGTAAGATCTTACCAATATGGTGCTAGCTCATTCAATTTGGGCCCTCCCTGGTCCGAGTTTTAAATGCTCATAACTTTTGACACAGACGTTCGATTGAGATCAAAACTGACCATTGCTTTCAGAGGCTGTAATTGAGTCAACTCATGTAAAGAGAAATGCATTTGATTGATTGGAATTGGAAATACTCATTTTCCCCCAACCCCGTTACTGTCCAGTGGTGAAGTCGTCCTTGGACGGACGAACCGAGAGAGATAGGTTGAGTGGTATCAATTTGGATTTCTTTCGAGCACGTTTTCATGGTTTTTCTGTCGTTGAGGGTGTCGTTAGGGGTGTTGAAGGAACTTTCAGCATACACTATCCGTTACTGATAATCAGGTCACAATAGTCAATGATTATTCCTTGAATTTTGATCAAGTTCAATGAAATGCCTAAAGCTGCTCAAGCAGCAAATGAGACAAGCACAACTAAGATTCATGGCTCTTTTCTCTTTTCGAAGTTATAGCATCAAAAAGAATTGGTTCAGTATTACAAAACTGACAAGTAGACTCCAACGAAAAATGTTAGTTGTTCTTTTGTCGAGCAGAAATTCTTCCCAATGCCTCGGTCCAGTTCTTTTGCAAATCCGAAACGTCAAACTTCTGGAATTTCTACTCAACGTGAAAGTAACATATTTTGTCGGAATCTACTGATAAGGAAATGGCATGTCAAAATAGCAAAAAATCCGAAAGAAAACTCCATGGAGTCTTTATTTGCGCATTTCAATATCAAACTTTCCAATATCAATCTTTGGCTCTACCGTGTACCGGGGGTTGAAAGGTTTGAAGAAAAACATGGGCTTTATACTCTATATTTGTACTATTTGTCTGGTGGTGGCCATGCGACATCACTGTTTTTGTCTCATCCTAGGGTGATTAATCGGACTTTGTAAACTTCACATCAGTCCAATGCTTGCCGTGATTGAATCTACGATTGACCATTAGCTGCATCCTGCCGATTCATTGAGATTTCAATTTCATCGAGGAACGACTCTTAAAGGTTGAACACGAAAAAATCCGGACATCAAAACCGGTTTATTGTGCAGTCTGTGCAGTTTATTTTACGAAACTTGAATAAAAAATAGTCGAGAACAAAGGCAATTTTAGGTAATAAGGGTATCAAGCAGAATTTTCCTGATCTTTAAAGGCCAAAGACCTAACCTTACTCCTGGACCGAGCCATTAGCTTCTGCACAAAGTCAGGAATCGACCTTTCTGACTGCCCACTACCATTTCATTTTGAATTCTTCTTTAGTTTTGACAGCCAAGTTTGTTTGTTTCAAGATCCCCTTCACAATTGACCAATATTCTTCGATTGGACGAAATTCTGGAGCATTGGCTGGATTCCATTTTTTGGTTACAATATTGATACAATTTTGTTCATACCACGCCAATGTGGACTTAGCATAGATACATCGGGCCAAAACAACACATCTAAATTGTGCTCCTTAATGAAGGGCAACAATCTTTTTCGGAGGCGTTCTTTGATATAAATTTCTTGATGAATTGTGCCAGTGGTGACGAAAGTGGCACTTTTTTTTACCGCAAGAGCAAATAGCCTGCCAAACAAGGATGTTTTCGGATATTTTGATCTTTTCAGCTTGAACTCTTGCAGGGTAGCTTGCCTATTGGTTGCAATGTAAAATTCTTGCACAGGAATTTGGGAAAAGTCCCCTTTACAATATGTTTCATCATCCATTATGACACATTGAAAATTTGTCAGCAAAATGGCGTACAAGTTTTTGAACGGCTTTTAACAGCGAGGTTTTGTTGACGATTGCGATCTGGTGCCACCTAAGCCTTAATCCAAGGACACTAAAGCAAGGAAACGCCACTTTTTTGGGATCACCAAACCTTTCACGCCAAGTAAGGCCTAAACTTCTGCTGCTGAAATTTTTAAATGTCAATTTTTGGCATAAATGTTGCACAAAATATGTGACTGATATCGTTCTCGTAACCATTGATGGTATGTGCTTCAAACTAGGCATATAAATATACTTAAAATGACTTTAAACATGTCTTAAAGTGCAATAACTGAAAAGTGCTTTTTCGATTTTCTTGATAAAGCAAGAATTTGCTCTAAACACAATTAGTCAATACTCTTTTGCTAATAATATTATTTGTAGAAAATTGTTTCAGAAACATATTGACCAAATTTCAAGTAATTTGACGCGTTTGTTATGAAACTTTGGCTCTCACTCTAGGAATGGCCCTCAATCCAAAAGTAGACATACTGTAACTATTGTTCTTTAAATTCATATGGATGCTTCACAACTATGGAATAATGATTTTAAGAGATGTGGCACCTGTTTTATTGGACTATTTAGGTATTTTGGATGCTTTTGCAAGAAAAACAATTTATTGGAGTCCAAAGTTAAAATTGAGATCTAGTCTGCTGTACTTTGGTATTACTCTGTGCCCCTTTAATAATGCCTGCCTTTTATTCAAACTTCCTAATAAGTAGAAATTTAAACTCTGCAAAAAGATAACTCATTCATCTTTTACCACTGCCTGATGTGTTTTTTTCAAATGTGTGAATTAAGAAAATCATTAATTGTCCATCCCAGATATTTAATATGTTAACATTTAAGTACATGCACTTTTATTGCTTATTCCATACATTTCTTTTACATTTTGTCAGTGTAAGTAAGACATCAATTAATAACGTGATTCTTGTTGATTTTCTATCTATGCGTGTTTTTGAGCCAATTTGACGCAATATTTCACTGATTAGAAAGACAATTTGATTATTTTTGATTAATTTGATGTTCATGAGTATTTCATTTATTCTTCTGACTTTCAAAATTGATTCAAAAATATTCAGTTTATGGACGTAGTTGTATATCAAGGAGATCATTATTTAATTAAAAACACTTAAACGTACAATGTAGTAAGGATAATCTTTTTTATTGAGACTAGAGTTACTGTCTTGATTCAACGCAATGGCCTAACTTGGCGGTCAGTGGAAAACCGTGTCGTTCCTTCTCTTTAGAGTCCCGGCTTAATCCTGACCTTTTCTTCCCTTTCTGAACATAAGACTGGGATTTTTTTACTTTCTTGGCCAAATCTTCTTGAAGAATTGAACGACTTTCAAGTCGCATTTGGGGTCGTATGGATCAGCGTTTCTGCCACTTCCAGGCTTTCTTTTCACGCTTAGATTGGTCTTGAATCCTTTTAAGACGTCTGATACCGTTGATTTTGGTAAATCAACTTTTTTCGCAAGATTTCTAATGCTTACAATCTTTATGTTTAAGGAATTCGTGCAGGATCAGATTTCGGCGGTCTTCTTCCAAAGCAGCCATTGTCTCGAATATCAGAAAAATCCCTTTTTATAAGCAAAACCATTTTTCGGTAGTAAGCAATAGAGTACCTCAGATGTGTACTAACGTTTTAGTCTAGTCTAATATGGAAGTTAAGAAACGTTTTCGATGTCCGATTCTTTACGTGTTCAACCTTTAGGTACTTTTTAGAAAATCAAGAAAAGCTCCTTTGGTGGCTTCTTCGACCTTTCAAGTTCCAATCTTGCAATTTCCTGGCTTTTATTCACCACCAATGCACAGTAGTCCTGTGTGTGTGTGTGCCTTTGTCATAGGTTGTCCTTGACGATTCAAGATGAAATGGGAATTCGGTCGCAGTCTTAGCTAGTTTCGATCACAATGAGAATGGTACATTCTTTTCTGGTTTGTTTTTACAAGTAGAACGACTGACTGGAATGACTCATTTTTATCATAAACGAATCACTTTAAGCAACAGAATAGTCGTGGATGAATGCGAAGTCTTTTCAAAATACAATGTTGATAAGATTTCAAATTTCGGCGTCTCTGTTAAGGTTCATCCTTGGTCAAGTCGAGCTTCAAAATATGGCCATTTTCCGAGGAATACATGACTTTGTATCCTACAACATACGCTAACTTCGGTCACGCTATTTACTGATATCACATTTCTTTTTCATGAAAATTAGAGAGGATCTGACAGAGCGAAAAAAATGGATATTAAAAAAAAGGGTGAAATAGAAATGGGCACACCAAAAGATAAATTTTCACACCCACAAGAACATACAAGAGATATCATGAGTACACCAAGAATGAAAAGCAGCACGCCAAATGTAGAAAGTGGCACAAGAAATGTGGAAACTAGCAAACGAAAATGAGCTCACAAAAAAATGTGTATAGCGCACCAAAAGTATGAATCGACACATTCAATATAGAAATGGACACACGATATGAAAAGGAAAGCATACCAAAAGAAAAAAGGTAATGCACTCGAACTAAGTACCCGGAAACGGGGTTGAAGCACAACAAACAGGTAAAAGGCATATCATGAAGGTAAAAAGCACATCAAACAGGTAAAAGGCACACCAAAAAAGAGACACAATGAAATATAAAGCTAAAAAATATAAAGCTGAGGTGCTTGGGCCATAGGGGTTAGCCTTCCTCAGTCAGTGAAGTCAACCATCACATCGGCCGGGTCAAGTGCCTCAAAACCCCTTCCATCATTTATTACCTTGGTCTGACCCATGTCTAACCACGGAGATACTTAACGACAAGTTTCTGTCTGATCTGGCCAAAGCACTGAGCGGCCCTGTACGTCCTTCTCCAGGGCGCTGATTAATTCGAGAGGTGGAATCTCAGACTAAATTTTTCGAAAACTGGATTATACCCTTTCTGCATTGTTGGAAGCTAGATGATACTTCGAAAAAAAGGACTGGCAACATTTTAGATAGTCAACAGAGCATCCATTAACTGTGCTCTTTCTACAATTAAAGTCCTCCTCCTTGGTTATGTTTTGTATCCACTTATGATCAGTTGGCCAAATCTTCGGTACAGTTTTTCTAGTTTATGTGCTTTTCTGAGTTTTTTGTGCCAAAAATGTTTACTTGGTGTGCCAAATGCTGTTTTTTTGTGTGCTCCTTCTTGTAGCTTTTTATCCATGCGTGTGCCAGTTTGATTATCGGTGTGTTGGTCAAATTTGTTGTTATGCCTTCTTCCGTTTTTACTGTGCACCTTTTTTATGTCACCGAAACAAAACGAAAACAAATTGGAAGTGGATAATGGACGGTGGTTCATCGTGTTTCGACTTGAAGCAAAATATTTGTTTGCATCTTCTTTTTGCACATTCATATTGGAAATCAAATATAGGCTCTTTTGCCAGGCCGCCTGGGTCAACTATTTTTGTGACTTAATTGATTGTTATTATGATTGAGACCAAAAAGGTCAAGGTAAGAATGTAGTGCTCATAAACAATCCATCCGAAAAACTTAAACAAGTCATGTATATTTTCTGTGAAGCAAATTAACAAGTGATTTGCCGATGTGTTGGAAATCTAAGGAATCTCTATCTATGATGACAGAAAAAGAAATATTAGGGTTTATTGATGGAATGCGCAACAGCTAAGCTATAAAATGAAGAAAAAGATGAAGAAAAGAAAATGCAGAACAGCCAAAAGGTAACTAACCCGGAATCAGGTAAAGAGTTGGGCACGGACAGAACATCATCAACAAATACACTCCACAAGAAGAAGGGCCAAGGCTACAAGAGAATCTCAAGACCATTGGACCTGCCANGTTTTCGGTTGTTCCGTTGCTTCAATGAACGCCAATATGGGGAAAATGCTCCTTGCTGCTTGCTTGGGTCGCTTCTGAGTAATCCCTGATCGGATTGCAAGGGCTTCGATGTATGTATACGTACATTTTGTGGAGTAAAACCCTCCAATGCCTCTTGGAGAAGGTCCAGATGAGAACTGGCCATTGTTGGGGCTACTGTTTCCAAGAACACAAGAACACCATATCAAGAACGATCTGAACAATTCGACACTGAGCTCGAAGGCCAAGAAAAAACCCGTTTCTGTAGGCTAGACATGCTAAGCCTAGAGTGGACATTGTCTAAGGTCGCCTAGACAAGGTTATCGGCCTCTGCAAATCTGGGAATGGTGACACATCGTGTCGATCAAAAGAATAATGCAAATGGAAGACTAATTTACGATATACTAGTTACTAACACTGTGGTCAAATAAGTAGTGAAGGGCAACAGTATTCGATTTTTGGAATACCCCAACGTGAATACAGACTTGAACCCAGTTGAAAACCTGTCACGAGAATCGATGCTGCTAATCAGGAAGAGGATGTCCTGAGATCATTAGCTCAATTGTAGTAGATTACAATGAATGAGTGGCAAAAAAAATTGCCTCCATTGTTGGCAGGAAGTTTGCTGCCCACTCAAACGACAGTGGTTATCTTTGTCAAATGGAACTTACATCAAATATCGATCAAATTTATGCAAACTTTTGAGAAGCAAGATTTTATTTCTCAAGCCAATATTTTCATCACTAGACAAGAATCGAACAGAATATGCATCAAAAGATTAGCTACTACTTTTTCGAAGAGAACAGTGTCCTATTGTCGTGGGAGATGATACATGTCACTTGGCAGCATGTTTGGAATCATTCCGCTCGCTGCACATGCCATGTGAATTCTTTTGGTAGCGCTTTTCACACTGCTTTGGTACATTGAGCATTTAATATACTTTTAGGGTTATCTTTTGATCGACTACAATTTATTTTCTCATTATTGTTGCGATGTCTTTTACATCAGTTTGGTTTATCAATACAGAAATAAGTCGGTTGATGAAAATTTAGGCTATTACCATATCCTTTACAAGTGCTTTGGTAGGAGATAGCATGATATTCGTTTTTTGCACATGAGAGGTGGTCAGCGTCTAAAACCTCTGGAAAACTTATTTTTCCCACCGACCAAGACTTCTTCAATTATAGGATGGGATAAAACTGGGCAGTAGAGAATCAGATGTCTGTGTCAAACAGGTTAAAACGGATCACCATAAGCACCCACTCCACCTTTGATTTATTTTGCAGGCATGAAAAGAAGATGAAAAAGTAGTTTTTAATACTGAAATATTTCAATTGTATTTATCAAAGTTCAATGATTTCAATCACAACTGCTCTGAGTTTATACGTAATTTTTGAAAACTAATACCACTCTTGAGTTCCAGTGAGATGTTTCTATTTTGCAAAACGTTTGAAATATTTCTGTCTATTTTTGAGGCCAAGGAATCACATGTAATGTATTAAGGCATCCAAGTTCAAGCTTCCTCATTTTTGTCAAGCATTGAGGGTAGGGATCTATAGTGTTAAGGAATGAGTCTCAAGTATCCTGTTGTTTATCCAGATATTGTCTAATCCCACCTATCTTCGGTACTCATAATTGCCTTCAAATCTCACCACAATCCATTTAGATCTTCTAATTTGGCTATCAAATCCTCTCCGAAATCAGTCTTTTATCCGGAGAGATCATCAACCCCAAATCCACTATCCATCGAGGTTAGTGCTGGGGCGAGTCCAGCAAAAGTGAGACTCGTGCAAGTCCTTTGATTTTCTGACTTTTTGACGGACTCGCCGAGTTCGGACTCGAGTTCAGAGGAGGACTCGAGTCTTTTCCTTGACTCAAGTGAAACAAAAAGACACGTTGTTTTTACTGAGCTAAAACAATGCTTATGACATTATCATTCAAGAGCTGCTTTCTTAGGTGGTCAATTCATAACGAACAAAAGCCCGTTTTCTGTCACAATTTGTAGAAAAATACGAAGAAGCATTTTTTTGACGTGTCCGGACTCGATTCAGGCCAATTACTCCAAATTTGAGTAAAAGACTCGAGTGCACTCGGACTCGAGTCTGGATTCGCCCCAACACTAATCAAGACATTAGCCTCTCGTATAGCAACAAAATTTCAATGTCTTTGCCCTTCAGCGGACCAATCCAATGATTGAGGAGTCCGACGATGGGTCAGCTTAGGATGTCAATGACCCTGCAGAGACATGTCGTACACTCCCAGCGCAGAACGCTTTGACAGCTCCAAATTTGACCTGTCTGCCAATTGCTTCTACGACGTAGCTTTGAAGCTCGGAAGCTCTTTCCTATTCCCAAAACCGATCAGTCGTTGGATTCCTCTGGATAAGGATCATCCTCCATTCAACATGACTTCGAACACTTCACTGTTGGTTGTGGCTCTCTTGATTGGATCATCGAGTTTGATCCGAGCTGAAGTGGAGCATGCCAATCCTCGTCACCTCACCGAGGAGGACTTCAAAATTGCTGACACCTTAGACGACGAAGCGTTGTGGGAAAGTCTGGATGAAAAGTTCAAGACGACTGGAGGGCCTTTAAACACTGTTTACAATGGTACCCAATATAAAAGCGTAAGTTGTTACACTAGAAAGGCTTTTAAGAGCTCGTTTCATCCTTATGCTCTCTTTTTTAGTTGTGGGGAATTTGGAAAGACAACACGGTTCCGTATCAAATCATTGGAGACTTCAGCTCCAATGATCGAGCTGCCATCGCCAAGGCCATTCAATATCTTGAAAGGGAGACCTGCGTGAGGTAAAAAGAGATCTTGTCTCCAAGGTCCAGCAAGTTATCATTAAAACACACTTTTTGCTTCAATGTCCAGATTCCGACCCACTGAGAATTCAAACTCTCTACCGAGAATGGACATTAAGGCGGCGAATTTGGGCGGTTTTTGTTATGCCGTGTGGAACACTGGGGGTGGAGTCTCCGCAACCGTGAATCTCTCTCCCAACAGCGCTTGCACTATGCCCAGAACGATTCTTCACGAGGTAATACACAGACCACTCATATGTCGCAGTAATTATCAATTGGCGAGGGATGTGCCAAGTGAACGTTTTGTTATTGCCGTGACTAAAGTCAAGGGTAGAGACGCAATGCAAAATGCAAGTGAAATTCTTTCAAGTGGTTTTATTTTTAGTGACTTGGATAAATTCAAATTATCCGCTTTGATGATGTAACTTAAAATTTGAACCATTATTAGATCGCCTGTTCCATGAGGAAAGTAACAAGTTATCCCACTTGCATTCTGACTGAGGAATCTAGCCATAATTGTTTCCCCAAAACATGTATTTTAGCTCAACCAGTAGCTTTGAGTTTGTCTTTTTTCGCTCTCTTAAGCTGAATCTATTCCCATGACAATATTTTGTTTCAATAAATGAGTCAAAATTGACTTCCTTTTTTGACAATTTTCTACCTTTATCCCGAGGCCAGCTCACGATGTAATTTTTATTCGAACTTCAGCTGACATTGTTCCCTAAAAAAGACTTCCCCGTCCCTATGCTAAATCTAGACGTCTCTTGCAATTTTTCTTTTCATAACCTATGCCTCATCTTGCGACCCTGAACACGAGATTCAATCGCAATTTGTTCTCTCTCTTGCCAGTGCTTTAACAGTTCCAAAGTTCCAATGAGTGTTTCAATCGTTTAGAAATGTCTTTTCTAGATTCTTCACGGATTCTCTTGGTATCATACCCACAAACGTCCGGATCGCGACGCCCACGTCAAAGTTCTTTGGGACAATGTGCTGGGTAGTAAAAGGGATGAGTTCTCGATTTGCTCGGGGTGTTGCTGCAAGACCTGGGACACGCCCTACGATTGTGACAGTGTTATGCATTACGCTCAGGATCAAATGTCCAGCAATGGGAAAGATACTTTGGGTAAGCGGCAGTCGAGCAATCATGTTCTTTTGATTCATGTCATATAATGATAACAATGGCTTGTGATTTTAGCCCCCGTCTCGGGCAGCTGTCAATTACTCCCGTTTTCCCGGTGGAACCACAAAACGCCCTATTTGTCCAGTGAGGACATGAAATTCTTGCGGCGTCAATACACTTGCTGATATGTTGCAAGAATGCAAGCACTCCAGGATAATGTGTTTAATAAACATAAAGAAAGACGTCACCATGCTTTTCAAAACATTTCGCCCAGGCTATGTTACAAGCTTATTTGGACCAAAAAAGACTTTCCATTTTTGCTGGTTGCTCTCAAGGTGATTTGAAACCATCGTCAGGATCTCCCGGGTGGGCCGGATTTCTAATGGATGAGGAAATAAACTGAAGACCTTCTCGCCATAAATCATTCGAATGGGTTCTCTTTCTCCTTGTTCGCCTGAAGCCCACGTAGGAGCCGAAGATTTGTTACCTTTTCAACTTGGAGCAAACTGACCTTGACTGAAGTGGAACGACACATAATTCAATATTTGAACAGGGCAATTGCTTTATCATTGCCTATGTGTAGCTTGTGTTGAAACAGCGTAGTTCAGTAGATCAACCTGCGTTTGCGAGTACACTCTTGCCCCAGTTAATTATCCGAGAGCACAAGGGCAATGAGGATCCCTAATTTGGCGTTACTCCTGGTCATCGAACTCTTTGGAGTTCGTGGAGCCAGGATGGTCTCTGGAGACTCTGGCGGTGATTTTCAGTTTCTTACCGAAGAGAACTTTGCCCGTGGTCGAACTTTGGACGTCCGCGCTCTAATGGCCCAGATTAAGGAGATCCAACCCTTCCAAGAGCCCGTGTTCAATTTCACTAATGGAGCTGAAGAGAAATCGGTGAAGCATTCTGAGTGGACTAATCAAGCTGGAACAGCTACTATCACACTGGACTGGTCCTAATGATTTGCTCTTTCTTTCTTCTTGTTGTACGCACATGATTGGACTACTATGTACGTACGTAGGTATGGGCAATTTGGCCCAACGGAGAGATCCCTTACACCATTCAAGGAGAATTCAGCCGCACAGATTTGGACGCTATTGCAGCCTCTTTTGAGTACATTGAACACAACTCTTGCGTAAAGTGAGTACTAGCATACTTAAGTCTGAATCAAAACATATTTCCAATATCGCTGAGTCACGGGATTATCCAAAGCCCATTAGGTTATCTAACAACGAAGAGCTTGAGAAAAAGTTACTGTCACGAATCCCAGTAAGTTTGTGATAAATGAAAAATGCAATGCACGCTTAGAAGTAGTCGTCAATGACGAATGGAATTGTTCCTCTTAATGAAAATTTTGAAAATCAGTATGCTTGTTTTTATTTTTGTGGACTTCCATACCGCTGTGGGGGAACAGGATCCCCAGCAGTTCAAGACGGAAAAAGGTACGCTCGTATCAATCTTACCTGATTTTACATTCATATAATATTTAATCCACCAACGAATTGGAGTTGGTGGATCTGGATAGGCCTTGAATGTAGGATTGATCAGGTATTTTGATCAAAAAATTGAAGGATGCTACTGGATCAGCACCAACATGCTCCCTACGGATGTTTGAGGGCAGCAAATTGAACAATGAAACTGAAAGCTGTAAAACCCACAGTTGTACGGATATATCAAAGACACACGATTTGATGAGGAATGGTTCAAATCAATGTACCTTTGAGAACATCTAACAATCGGTTGGAGATGGTGGGCACGGCCAGCCCTTGGCTTTATGTATATTGGCGTTTCAAACTCAGAGTCATATAGCGAAAAGCGCAAGGTGAAAAATTCATTGCCCTAACCCTACTGGTGTCTGCTTCGGATCTGATCAAACTCGGGCTTTTTATCTATATGCATACAGCTCGCTTTTACTCAATTTCTGAGCCGTTATGTTCGTCATCGTCATGAAGTTATCTTTTTTTTCTTAAATGCCTTATACTACAGCTGTACATCGGATCTGATAAGGTATATTTTGTAATCCGAATGCGATCCAAAACTTTCCGTACGATCTGATCTGAATTCGAAAAATGTAACTCAATCTGAATCCGAAACCAAATGCGAGAAAGTTTGACCAAATCCGACTTTTATTCAAAACTTGTTGTCAAATCCTATGCAAAGCCGAAAACTTTCAATTGAATCAATTTGCTATTAAAATGATTATTGGCTATTCAGCCTGGTGCAAAATAGGTCTCAACTAATGTATCCAAAGTGAGGTATTTGACGAATACTTTTGAATTGCGATAGTTATACTATAATATTTTATAACTGTGTATGTACAATAACACATTTTTAGTGGTTGAATTTGATATTTCAAGAGACTAAATTTTATTTTTCAGCCCGATAAACTTATCCAAGGCTGCAGATTACTCGATCCGTTTATTCTTTATTGCACTTCAAGATCTTTTTTTCCGTATGTGTAGTTTTTTGGGGGGACTTCCTTACCGCTACTGGGATTAGAATCCCAGCAGTTCAAGACGAGAAACTTATTCATTTTACTTAACTTTAATTCATCAATATTAATTGATCGACCAACGAATTAGAGTTGGCTGATCTGGCTAACAGCTTTTCAATCAATAATATGGTATTAAACAGTACTTCTATCCATTGTGTGCTGCTCCAGTGGATTTCAATTCATTTTAGTTTTGAGTATTGTAAAAGGATCTGCTTTCAAAAAAATAGCCTTATCTGACAGTTTGGATTGAGTTTTGGATCCGACTTGTCCGTCCCACAATCCGAATCTGAACAAAAAGACCAATTTGATCCGAATCAGAAAAAAAGTCACCCAATCTCATTCACATCCGAACGCACAAGGCCATGCTTTGGACCAGTTTTAGATAACAAAATTCTGGTCAAGGGCCAACCATATCCGGCATATTTAATTCTTTGTTGGGACAGAGATATTATTAGACAATAGAATAAAATTAGAACTTGGAATATGTAATTCAGTATTGTAGGAGATTGTATCTCCATTGGTGAGTAATGAATCTAGAAAAGCTGTTCTTTTTTCTTCATCAACATCCACGAATATCTATTCGTACAATAGCGAGACCATTTATGTATTCAAAATCATTTATTACAGACTTTTGATTTCATGACAAACATGGGCATGAACGAAGAAGTGTTTATGAATTACTAAATATGCAAACTTAGTATGGAGTTCATGCGTCAGGGAAAATAATTGTAATTCTGACCAACCACTTTTGTTGCTATTAAGGAATTGGCCCCAATTTACGTATACTTCTTGAAAGCAAAACTTGAATGCAACGAAATTGGCACCAAAAAATACAAGCGCTCTTTCTAGCTATGACGACTTTTTATTGCAACATAGTTACGCGTATGTGCGTCAAATTGTGTATTCAATACGGAGTTGATGATCACCTATTTCATAGTCCAAAGATTCTCGAACATGATTGGAGATCGGTTGTCTTGTGTGTTTTCAGCTCATTGCGCCGAAGATGAGTCTATTGAGATTGACAAGGTTTGTCAATTTGAGCCCTTACATGATCCTGTAGTCACAGATCAAGATGCTTTAGAGGCCATCAAGGACTTAAGGTTTGACACCTCAGTTTCTGATGAGACGCTCATTGATTCTCGGTCCTGTTTTCTCGTGCTTGATGCGTTGCATCTTGGATCAGGGCAAGTTTCCATCTTTACTAAAGTTAGCTCATGTTGTTCCAATTTTTAAAGGAGAAGAAATGTATCTGATCCTGTACGTGTTCAGGAGCATCCATGAGCTATGTCCCAACCCAGGTGTTAGGGTCAATAGTAGTGCAATGAAGTCCACCTCTCTTCTTTTGCGGGCTCCATTATTGTTTCATTTGCTCCCCCTTAACATTCGCAGGGAATACGGAGGCGTTGTTGAGCATATAGCATCTTTTGAGTCAGACTTGGACAGTTTCATTACCAAAATTCCTGATCAGCCCTACATTCAATGACTAACCAGATTCGCCAACTCTGATTCGTTGTTGCTTCAGATTTGTATGAATATAAAATCACGCTAAGTAGAAAAGTATTTCGTTTTGAGGTGCTGGGAATTGAATTGCCAGTAGAGGTTAGGAAGTCCGCAAAAAAGAACAAAAGCAAGAAGGGATAAGGATCAAAGTTCAGGATTTGATGGTTAATGCATGTGCAATGAAGCTCTCACTCAAGAATTTGTCCCATCAAGCTCCTTTACGCGTATCCAATCTTACCAAACCCTCCGCCTACTTCCACACAAACAATCATCCACTTAATCCCAATGACGCTGATATGATAACTAATAAGTCCTATTGACAAATCGGCCACCCTTGACTTGCGTTTGGCCTGTCCAGATTTGTTCCCACCTCGAACACAAACGCTCTTCCCCGAATGGACATTGAAACGTACTATGAGGAATTTGGCATTTGCTACACTCAATGGCAAACCGACGGAGGCACCCAGACCTACGCTCGGGTCCAATTGAGCCCGAGTTCGGCGTGCACGGTTCCTAGAACCATCATCCACGAGGTGAGATGACAACGATGTCAAAGTTAAGAGTTTCGCACGAAATCAACGGATAACTATTTGTGACAACCCGATCTGATACAATGCATTCTCTTCCGATAGATCATGCATGGATTTTCCATGTACCATACCCACACCCGACCCGATCGTGACGATCACATTCGCGTCATGTGGGACAACATAAGTCCCGGCAAGGAGCCCCAATTCGAACCTTGTTCCGGATGTTGTTGCGACACATGGGAAGAGCCCTATGATTGCAGTTCGGTCATGCATTACGCCGCCAATCAGATGAGCTCCAATGGACGAGACACTTTGGGTAAGCGGGTTTTTCCCTTTCTTGGGCGGATTAGAAGGGNGGGGGGGGGGGGGAGGGGCCGGACGGAGGTTGAAGTATTTACTTTCGACGCATCCTTCTTCTGGTTCTTCTGCCTTACAGAGTCCGTGGACGAGAACTGTCAATTGCTGCCCTTCAATGAGTGGAACTTACATCAGCCCTACATGTCGGCCTCAGATGTAGACTTGATTAACCAACAATATTGTTAGATGACGAAGATTTTCGGCCCTTTAATCGGGCGGACAAACGCACGGACGACTCAATGACAACACCCACGTCAAGTGTTCCAAACATGCCAATAACACCGTTCAATCAATCCACTTGTACCAGATCACATACTACGTACATGCACTGTACATACATACATGCCTATACCACAGTAGGAGCTAGATGGTGGTTGCTTCGCTTTAGACGAGCAAACAAAGTCATCGGACACCTTTGGCTGCCTGATCAGCAGTCCCTTAGTATGATGTATTCTCTATTCTCTACTATGTACTAATTCTAAGGTTATTCTGTGCTAAGCAGCAGGAAAATATTTTCGAGTGGTCAGCTTTTGGTCCAACTTGCTACTTGTTCCTTAGCTCTTGGTTGAAGTATGTACTGTATATAAGGTATATGGTTAGGTTTAACTTCAAGTGAGGTTTTGCGATGTTCAGTACAAGATGCATCATTGGTATTTAATTAAAAAGATACAATCATTACCTTAGGTGATGTTTCACCTCAGCGGCAAAGTAGCACGATCAGTTGAGTGATAATTTAGGGACAAGGCACAGGATGTGTTTTTCCAGACCAATTGGTAGAAGTAGTGTGCATACAGCCTGTCCCGAGCAAATAGAGTCGTAATTGAATGTTTCCTGGTCTATTTTTGACTGCACGAAGCGACCTCGACGTTTGTGGCCTCACGTGCAGCCTATCTATTAACAGAACGACCGATTTGAACGTCCCTCACAATCTTAAGGTTCTTCCAGCCATTATTTTCGAGCATCATTAAGGTGTCTCACACTGCAATCCTATTTTTGTCCGAAAATTTTTCAAGACAGGGCGGGTGCTAAATTTTCAAAGCCAAATATATATCTAGAATCACATCGAAAGGAACACCAATTTTGCTGTGAGTACCACGTTGGAAAACATTAGTTCATAGCCAGCCGTTAGCTTTCGTATTGGAATGTGTTGTAGCAGTCAATTTTAGTCAATGTAATTTTTTAAACAAATTGAAGCCAGGCATACCGTGGCCCAGGATCCTTTCTTGGAGATCTTATTTTAGGTCATAATCTTGTTGCTCTAGCAATTCATCATGGCCTCCTGGCCTGACTAGTTTTATAATTAGCAAGGTCGGAAGGCTCCACTAATTGCACTATGCGACGGACAAAAACAGCAGCCCCCTACTCTTTTCTTTTGATGTACTCTTGAGTTCCAAAGCAAGGCCAAACCTGGCTGGAATTATGCTTGGGCAAAATGGCTTGCTCATTGGCCAAAATGAATATGGTGTCCTTGATATCTTTAAGACGTTATGCATGTTTTCATGAAATCCAACAGTTTGAGGGGGATTTTGGGCAACCATGGACTGGGCAGGCCTCGAGTTTCGCTCGTCATCCCAACTTTAAACATATACTAGATTAAGCTTAATCTTAAACTGGGTTGATTTCGTTTGAGTTGGGCTGGATTCTTTGAGGTCTGAAGTGGTGGTATGCAAAATTTATCTGCCTTGGCTGAAGAACTTCAATTCAAACGTAACCTCGTCATTGACACGGTTTTTTAAGTCTTGGATGCATGGGACAGTGGATTGGTTTCTCATTTGGTTCTTAAAAACTGGATAAACGTGGGTTTGTATCCATGGTCAGGTGCTTATGGCACTGCGACAACAGATCTTAATTACAGAAAGTGTGCGTATATGTACAATCTTGAGTGCTGACTCATCTTTATTTCTGGGGAGGCAGCATTGTGAAATTGTTGGTGGTTGCCTGATTGGAGATCAGCTCCTCAGGGAATTGAACTGGTCACGGAAACACCTAGAGCGAAAAATCAGGTTTATTTCATTTGATGCATCAATCAAGGGAGATAGATAGGGAAATCTATTTCCCTGGTTAATATTAGATGGATAATTTCATCTTGGCCGAGTGGAACAAAGGCAGTTTGTACCCTTTTTGGGCGATGAGTAGAGATCCAGCGAATCCTTAAAAAAGAACCTCCTTGCCGAGTTCATTTTATACGAAATGGTGGAAAAGTTTGTAGAATCGTCTTTCTTCGTTAATGTGCTAATATTTGAAGATGGATGACATTTTGAGACTCGTTCTTTCCAATCGCTTCGTTTTTGCGCACTCTTTTGCTGACTAGAGCCATCTATTCCTGTTCCTGAGTCAAAGTACGTTTGCAGGAAAACTACGTAGACGACCAAGTCGTACAATCAACCTAGTCTTGCAAGCCAAATTTTCTTTTTTTTTTAGAAATTGTTTTGAGGCCACCAGCCTGTCCACAGTCAAACAAAACACAAATTATGAATGTAAAAGAGTCTCTCTGGTTTCTAGCATGTTTCCTTTGGACGAGACTTGATGGGATCCTCGTTCCCCAAGGAGTTTTGATGGATCTTGGCAAATCTGGCATGAATCCCCCTCCCCCGGACAATGGACCACGATTGTGGTCCAAGAGTAGTTAGCCTGATTGAGGAAGATGATACTTTTGGCCTCAAGGCCAAGTTCATTGGCTGCGGAGGCCAATTCGTGATGAGATGATGACACTTCCAGTCTCTTTGTGGCCCTCAATGGGTCCATCCATCCGCTCTTAAAAAGCACATGCGTTCAGACTCATGCTTGGATTCCACAGCTTCATTGAGTCCAGCCTCTCTCAACCTCGGCTGTAGTCTTGTCTTTTTGTCGCACGTTCCACGTTCCACGTACCTTGTGCTCGACACAGGCGAAATCTGTCCCTTCATTTGGCCTTTGTGCTCCAAGTTCGGCCTTTACTGCGCGACATCCCGCGAACTTGAAAACGACTCGAGACGAGAAAGAAGCGGAGAGAACACGAGAGTGTGTGAGAGAGAAAGAAAGAGAGGAAGAGAGAAAAACCATCGAAGCATCATCCCCGAGCAGCTCCTTGGAGGCCCGTTGTTGAGCTTTTGCGTCTGTCTGCCAGAGGTGACCAGATGGACACGAGACCTGGGATAGATCAGTCAGTGCTCTCTCGCTTGCTCTCGAGCTCTGTACATTGTTCATAATCCTGAAAGTATAACAAAGAACACGCACTCATTGGGTTGTGGCACTCAACTGATTTGGGTTCCTAAAACTTTGGGCTGCTGAGTTGACGTGAACAATGCCATTGTCCAGGAGAAGAACACATGGAGAGGTAACTGAATTTCCATTATGTCTGGTTACTTTTGTCCATGTGTTATTTATGTCGTACTTTCGAGGTATTACCCACTTGAAAATGTTTTCTTTCATTAGGCCCTCATGCTTGCCATCGAGTACTCCTGAGAAACTTGTCACAGATGTAATGAGATATGCCCCCTGAAAAAAAAATCGACCTTTTGGAAGTTCGACTATGTTAATGGGTACGCTTTGATAAAACAAAGCAGATCCAATTGAACCCCGAAGTTTTGCCCAAAACAGTTGAAACGATCATCTTGGCTGGATGGGTAGTGTTTCAAAGCCATTCATTTTTTGACGCACACATTTTGAACATAGAACCTCTTGCCTAACTTTGACAGTTGTGAAATGGTATTTGACACGAGATTTCAAGTTTTCGGTGGTTTAGAAATGACAAGCTAGCTCAAAACGATTCAATTCGGTTTCCTTGGGTGGTTCCTTCTGCGGCAGTTGCTTTGATTTGTAAAATAACACCTGTTCTGGAAGACGATGTAGCTAGGACAGCCTAAAAATCAAGTTATTGTTGGCCGACTCCGAAATATGTACGTAAATATCCTCCCATTCGAGCATGAGTCTCGGTTTCTCGCGAAACTAATCATACAACCTGGTTTGCCACGTCGATTCCGAGTGTCAAGAGTCATTCTCGTCCAAAATCTTGAGCAGGTAAGAAGCCCGACAAACCCGCCTATTTTCCGACCGATGAAATCCCAGGAATCTGTTGCCAAAGTGGTCTTAACAAGTGGGTCCGATTCAATGCGGATCTGGACTACGTGGGGAAGCAGATTTCGGAATGTCAAATCGGTCCCTGTGTTTTCTTGCAGACAATCTTGGCTTTGACCATACGTCATTCCCGGTGTCAAGACGAAGCTGAAAATTAAATCCTCTTCGAGAAAGTCATATCGCATAGCACCCAAGACGTGTTGTTATCTACGACCAAGGGTTGGCAGACAACCAGTCTAGTAAAGGTCAGAGATCCATCGTCGTCGTCGTCGTTGCTGTTGCTGTTGCCGAGGCTGTTGGTCTAGGTGTCTCCATTTATCCACGAGCACCCCCCACCCCCCCCAACCGAAAGACAACACTCATTCTCTTGAGGCCCACCACCGTCAGGTCAGGCCCACGAGTCCAGGATCCGAGGAGGAAGTCAGGAGCAGTAGTAGTGTGCATACACGGGAGAACTCGCTGGCAAGGTGGCAAGGTGCTCCATTTATGAACTGACTAACTAACGCCAGAGGCACGTCGGGTCTGAAAACTGAAAAGGATCTCGTCTTGACTTGCTCATGCATTGAACGGGATTCCGTGCACGCATGCGGCCAAGGTGGACCATCGACGAAGGAGGAGCACAACGAGGATCAAGGGACAACAACAGTAGCAACGACAACAACAACAGCAACCAGCGGCAGCACCACCAGGCGAAAAAAAACTTTTTTCAAGACGTTTGTCGTTTGTCGGGGAGTCTTGACAACCAGAAAGCCAACAACGGAAGGGCCCTTGGAAATCTGGGGAAGTTGACTCCAATTGACCGCTTTTCTTATTTATGGGAGAACCAGATCCCTCTCTATTGAATAAGGGGTACTTGTCGTGAAGACTCGGCTTTTCTGGCGTGTGTTACATCGCGACACCGGAACTGACGAAACTGCGACCAACTCTGCCCACTCTGACCAATTCTGTTCCCAGTCCGTCTTTTTCGAAGCCTTTTCCTTCGTTCTCAGCGATCTCTCGACGCATTCAGACGAGAATCATCGAACCGTTCCATTTAGTGGAAGCTCAACGGTTGTGGTAGACAGAGAGTGTGTCATATCCGTAGTTGAATTGCTGTTGTGGCCTTCGAAATCCGATCTATCTTCAAGAAGTTCAAGTGACTTCGAGCCACGATGAAGGCTGGGTGGTGGCAACCATGGATGGTGGGAATCACACTCTGGGGAGCCATGCTTATTGGAAATGCAGGTGAGCACACATTCCCAAGCTTATCGTTTGACCTCGGAACAAAGGCCAATCATAATTTCTTTGGGCCAGCATTACCCTGCAACTATTGAAGGAAATGGGGGGGGGAGGGGGGTGGGGGTCTTCAATGTTGTATGGTGCATGGCGACAAGTGCAAATTTAGTAATACTTGGCCAAGCTGACACTACGACCTTGCCAGGGAGGAAAGGACGATAAAGTACGAGTGCGAGTCGAATGCGTTTGTTAATCACTTGGCCGGTAATTTGGCAAGGTCTCTTTGGTAAACTTGAATTCCACCTTTAGCCAGGCGCAACTCAATTTTGAAGTCGAGGAAAGAGTGTTGTAGGATATCCTATTGAGATATAATGCAAACGTCGATATGAGTTAAAGTCCCTAATATTCGAAGGAGTGAAATGTATTATCAACGGGACTGAATGAATAAAACAGCCCATCTTAGATATGAGCCAAACATGTTCCAATATTTGAACCTCAAGGCTCAAGGTCATTCCCAAGTTCGGCTAATTTCATAGAGTGGGGGGGACAAACACTGATTAGGCCTTTACAATAAGCTCATACCGTACATTGCTTGATAAAATATATTTTAATATATGATATCATTAAGGCTGCACAATGTTGATATGAAAAAGAATCATGGCTGCTTGTGCTAAGCCACAAAGTTTTATTAATGGGCCATGGTATCGAAGGGATTTGTTTTCAAACATTTTTTTTTGTATGCCATCTTTCTAAGCGCTAAATAAAATGAATGGAAATCCCAGCACAATAACACTGAAAAGTGGGATATTTTCTACACCTTAAATACGAATTAACAAAATTGAACGGTGATTCAATACACTTCTTGATTCACCAACGAGTTGGTCGATCGAGCTCTAAAGTATATATAGTGTTGGTCTAGAGTAATGACCAAAATTGGAATTGAGGAGTTGTTGAGTATTTCAATCCTTATTCAAATGATGGAAACACAGATTGACAGCAAACCCAAATCCAAAAAGACACGCGCTCCTGAAAAACGATGACTTTGAAATTGAAGACCTGTCGAGGAAACATAAGCAATTACCTGATATCCTGCAATGAATATGATTAAGTGATGGATTCAGACCGAACCCGTAGCATTTGAGCAAAGAGGTGACTCAGCATGATGTATGGTCATTTCAAAACAATTCCACTAACATGGAAATGTATTCAAATTTTTCCTCAACGAAAGATACAAATACCAGCGGAAACATGACGTTCTACCTAGCGAAGTTTCCTAGCATGAGACGGGTCCCCAGATCGATTCTCCATTCTGACCTTTCTCCTAGACACTTTTAGACGCCATCTACGCCCACAGACAGAGAACCAAACTAATATTGTGCATGACATTGCTCATTGATATTTGTCAATAGATGATTTGATGGCCGCCTTCGAGGCTCAAACATCTATCTAACCCTAGCAGCCCAAACCCAAGATAAGATTCGCTTCAAAGGATATTAACCGCTAAAATAAGTTGAAATTGGGCTATACTTCCCAATGCTGGGATCACCCTTGAGAGCCATCCAGGTCCAATTGAACGCTCTGGCCCCTCCCTTTATGGGAATCGAGTTTTCTACGGAATGCTCGACACGTCCAACCATGTACGGACACTACACGTTCACGTACTTTGAGTGAATGAACAGCCTTTTAATTCATGATGAAACGTATCTTTTTTTTGTCACAACATAGGGGAACTTGACAAACCAACTTTAGTTCTAGACCGTCAAGTTGCACCTGTAAAAGCAACCACTTTCCACGCAATTCCCGATTTGATCGTTCTAATTTTGTTTGTGAGATGGCGAACAAATAGGTTTTCACTGGGTAACCCTAAAGCGAATGTAATTACCTAGATTTGAGAGCATCGATTTGGTCCATTTTCATCTAGAAATTGGTCATTCCTTTTACGAAATGGCAAGTCTGACCAAATCCATAAAGGGTAAAACCCGTAAAACCCCATTCCTTGGGGAAGGGTGTCAAGGGAAAATATAATACTCTGAATATCATTCGTAGCGTGACTCAAACACTGTTGTTAATAGTGTTGAACATTCATAGGCAGTACAAACCATTTGGGCATCAAATCATGAGCAAGTGAACCAGACATATCAAAAACCTCTAGCACCACAAAAAGGTAATGGCGGATAGCTGAAATGTATTCTACGTAAGTAATACGTACTCGTACGTACAAGGCAAAAGAGGTGCCAAAGCTTTGAAGATGCGCGACATGCTCTTCGCCCATGTCCGTCGACAAAGGATCTTATGATTTATAATGCTACTCTGTCTGTTCTCAACAGAGCCATAGAGAATGTGGTCTGGGTTCTTCAATTATTTCGGTAAAGCCGCGTCTCCCCATTGATCGATCCCGTTCCGCATGCGATTAGTTCCATGACAAGTCTAAAGAAAGCAAAGACAAATGATCATGCTTAAATGAGGTGAATGTCAAAGCTGAAAAGCATCTAGAAACGTTTCCAATTGCTCCAGTTGTCCCTTAATTTGTGTTTCATCATGCCTGTCAAAAAGCAGTGGCTGTCACTGTTGTTGTTGTTGTTGTTGTTCCTTTTCTTCTTGCTGTTATTATTATGGTACATGCGTGCGGTTGTTGTTGTTGTTGTCACCAACATCAACACAACAACAACAACAACAACGACAAAGGCACCCAAGTATGAGTTGTGTGGTGGCCATGCTTCTTTGGGACCGTGACTTAGCTAGACATGCTTGCCTAAGTTCTAAGTTCTCAGGATTATGAGAGCGCTTTATACAGGATGAATAAGGGATCTTGAAAGCCATAATTTACTGTGTTCGACCTGCGGGGTGAAACCTAGCATGCGGCGGCGGGTCCTTGACTTCACTGACGAAGGGCACGCCAACATTCAGATCTGTGCCAATGTCTGACATGTCAAGTCAGCAGGCAGGCATGCACGGATCCAGGCATGCATACTGAACCCTAATATGTAGATTCGAGATAGGTCCTCCATCGTAACATGCAAAACTCGAGCTAAACCGTCAAATGGCGACCGCGGAAGTTGTTGGAAACAAAGCAAAAGAAAATGTGGTCAAAATGTGTGTTTTCTAGGATAGGGTTGTTTACTCGAATTTACCAGTAACCTTAAACAATAAATCTTTTGTCAACATTTTGTTTGTCATTCTGGTCAAGAGGGTTTATTTGGAAACTTCAAGTCTCGATCTGTCGACCCCAACTCTTGGGTGGTTTCAATTCTGATCTCTTTCCCATCAAGCAAAGATTTTTTGCGTATATTCCTATTCTATTATTGTTACACTCATTCATTGGGTGTACTTACTCCAAAATGATTGATAATCGAACGTATAAGTAGATAGTGGACAATTTTTAGGATCAGTCAAGCAAAAGTAACAAATTCACTCCATTAACGCTCAGCTCATACGTTAACGTGAAAAGTATCCTTCAAAACGCACTTTTTCATATTATAGCAATCCAGTTTTATTGTTCCCTTAATGAAAAAAGTACATCCCAAAATGCTTATGAATTTTGAAGAAAAATGTCAAAAATGTCAAACAAGCGTGTGGGTTTTTCATCCTTCAGAGACACAAATTCAAAGCGTCCAGTAAAAAGTGGAACATCGAACTTACGAAGATTTTTTCCGATCAAGTGAAGTTATCAAAAATGTTGTCATTGTGTACATATTCCTTAGTTACTGATCATTGATTGCTCAAAGCGAACATTGTTAGCATTTTGTTATAACGAAAATCATTTTCACAAAGAAAAAAAGCGAAACACATGGACCAAAAAGCGGTCGTCATTAAGTCTGTTCGAGTGGGCTTTTTTACAAATTTGGAATAGCCTTAAAAGATGCAGAAATTCAATAGCTAGGGCTTTTATTCGATTTGAAATAACCTTTCTTGTGGAGAAGATGATCGAGGATTAATTGATATCAAATGCCAGCGACCATTAACAAACATTAGGCTTATTGACAACCATTCATTTTGATAATGAGCACGACGGCTTGATTGGATGTCATGGACATGGGCTGCAACAGAGCGGAGTATGAATAAGTTTCTCAAAACTCGAATACTGTCTACATATTTTCTAAATTGTGGTTGAATTTTAATCAAGGACAAAAAAAAAATTTTTTCCTCAATATCTGAACTATACAAGTGTAAGGTAACTTAGGTGGAATAGACAACAAGATAAGAACATACAATTTGGACACCAGACACTTTGAATGAGATGAAGAGAGAGAGCGTCGATTTTTTATATTGAGTTGAGGGGAAGTGTCGAGCAAATACTATGAGACGATCATGACATGAGATATGGAACGTTAGAGAATATTGCAACAAGCCAAGGAAAATATCAAGAAAGTGAGCTATTATTGTCTTAGAATGCCAAGAAAATGAGGTAATTTGTCTCTTTAAAGTCAGGGAAAGACGGTTTACCATCTTTTTACCACATGTGTTAAAAAGAACAAAAAACAATGATCTCTCATGACTAGCTATTTAGATCCACGTTCGTGCATTCCTGCATAGCTTTAAACTTTCCACGGAAATGCATGATGCTGGGCGCTCTCGTAGTGTGCCTGGAACAAACCCACAAATGCCAACAAGAACATCAAAGAATGAAGACTTTGTACCTATAATACGCTTTGACTTCTTACCCAATGGTCTTGCATCATCGTATTCAATAACAAAAAAAAAATATTTTGCCGAGTAGACAGAGAGTAGGTACCAAGACGTCGTTGCTGACTGGACGACGGGTTTCATCTCGGATGAAAAAGATCCCTCAAACGGAAACTTCATCAAAATTCCAAGGCATTTTTTTCAGTATTGTGTCTTTAAAGCCATGTCGACCAAGTTCGCCACTTCCAATCAAGTCAAATCAATGATCAGCACGATCGAATCTAAAGTTGAGGGGAAGGCTCATTGGCTACAAGGCCATGTCTACGTAAATGACAGAGGCTTGAAAGGTAGATCAAGAGATGACCGACCAACAAACAACAAATAACTCACACTACGAACACTCTTCCCTAGCATTTGTCATCATTGCTGAGTGCCATCCAGGTTCCAGGTATTCGTTCCCTAAATGGGAAGCGACTTTGATGGCGTCGAAATGCAAAACAGTCGATAAAGTTAAAAGGTCGTAAATGGATTCGCTACAAGAGCACACGTCAGGGCGAAATTGTTGCAGACATCATAAACTCCTCGGCAGGCCATGACGTCTCGCTCTCCAATTGGATGTACCGTACAGTTTAGTTTACGTGTGGGTGAGTGAGTGGGTGTGTAGGTGCATTGTGCACAGTGAGGGGAATGCGAAATTCTCGGGGTTTCCACTTCTTTGGCCAACCTCCGAGTTCTCTTTCACTCACTCACAAGAACAAATGACATTGTGCATTTGAATTTGTCCCCAAGAGCAGGGACGAACTAAGGCATAACCAAAGTAGGTAATCAGCCAACTATTCAACAAGTATGTCATGTCAGTTATTGTTGAAAAGATGTTCTTGTTAGCATATGAATTTAAAAGACTGTGAGATTCCATTTCGAAAAGAAACCGGGAGCAATCTTAAAGTGGTATTTTGTTAATATTATTGATAGGGAGACATCGTTATAGAGATATGATGGGCGTATTTTTGTTCATTCGACATGTTCACTACACACATTGATGCGATTCCCATGTCATGATTTGGCGGAAATACCCGAAAAAGTTTTGGCATTCACAAGTTTGTAAAGTCAAGTGTCAATCTTGATTTTTACTGGTTCATAAAATTTTAGCTCAAATGTTAAAAAATAGATCTAAAAAGTATGAAAAGTAAAATAGGACACTTTTTGACAAAAATTAGGGCGAACTCCATTATCAGTTCATAGGAGAATTAGAGCTTTAAAACACAAAGCACATACACAATCTATTTAACCGTTATCGTTTCCTTCAGTTTCAACTCCAAAATACTCCCGTTATATATGAACTCAATTCATCCCAAGTTTCAATTTCGAAAAGGTGAAGGGGCATTTTCCGTTTTCTTGTATATACTGTATATTTCTTTAACTACATCAAAATACTAGATTGCCTTACTTCAGCACTCTTAGGACATAAATTTTTGAGGATATCTTTTACAAATATCGGAATTATGCACAGTTATACTTTTGGATGAATACCATAGAAAATGCAAGCAACTGGCATTTTTTGAAATTTTGGCTTTTTGTTAAGGCTTTCTTAAAACCGAATTGCTTTAATGAGATTTCATTAGTCAATGAACTAAGCGTAATTTTATCAGTTTTGATTTTTTTTCTTCACAAATCTACATTGGTAGAGAACGCCAACTTACGAAATGTAGTGTTAAGAGCTAATTTGAAATTGTTCCAGAAAAAGACTAAGCAATCTTTACTACTTTGTACGAAAGTGACAGTCTGTATTTTTGTTCAGAGCTTGTGTTCAGAAATAACGGGGTATTTTGGAACTGTAACCGATGAAATAGAACCTTTGAGGCTCTTGTAACTGAGTGGTGAGTTCATTAATCAAATTTAAATTTATCTTCAATCGGTAAGCAAAGGATCCATTAAAATGGTTTCTTAAAAGTACTGCCTTTTTATGATTTTAGGTACATAAGTTTTAATTTGAGTTGGAGTCACAAAGATAGGCATTTTAATCAAACCGTACAAAAACTTTGCTTTCAATGAGGAGAGGTTGCTGGAATTCAGGGTAATGAACATTCTTTTATGTTTGAGTTTTTTACCTTTTGCGATAACAATCAGGTTGCCTTATTGTTTTTTTTTAATCAAGGCTGGCAATCCTTTTCCAACGGGAAAAACAAACGAATGAAAAAATTCTTGGGGAAAATTGTTTACTTGTCACACAATAATATTACTAGTGCCATATCTGTCATTCTTAAAAAATGAACCAAATTAATGTCTTCTTTTATTCTATGTTGTCAAACTGGTTTTTTATCAATTCGGTTCATTCTCCTTATCATGTTGCTTTGAAGATTGAACAAGTAGCAGTCTTGATGATCGATTTTTTTTGTTGTAATGTACGTTTATTTTTGGGTCTACGTTGCATTTTTTACACGAATATGGGCCATATCGAAAAAAAAGTAAGAGAATGGTATGAAACTGTAAATTAGTAACATTTTATCATTTCATTCTAGATTTCAATGATAATAGAATGACTAGTGTTCGTCTCCCTTCTCAATGTGGTAACATAAACTTTCAATGGATTTTCAGAACAAATCATTTGTTATAGTGCTTCTTTTCACGCACGGCAAACGATGTTTTGGACATTCTTCTTGTGTTCTGAAAACCACACAAAATGATTCAATTGTTCAATTGATTATCCGCTAAAAGGTTAAAATTATTTTGAAAATAATTAATTAATTCAACATGCCCTATGAAGAAGCAGACGTAATAATGCCACTTTAAACGTGGAACGGCATTTTTCCAGAGGTGTACTATAGACGAACATTTGGTGGTGAGCCAAGGCCCCCTTTGTGAGGCCTGGAACCCAAGGCCTCCCAACTCAACGGCAGCTTTCACCGAGTTTTTTACCGCAATTTGTGTGGCTGTGTTGAAGTTGAAATGCGGAAAAAAGTGGAAATGTTAAGAGAGCAAGACCCTCGAGGTCTTCTGGGTTGAAAGTTCATATGTACGAATATCAACGATATATATACCGCACCTACACTACATACATGCGTTCACAGTTCTTGAGCGACCCAAGGACACACCTCTCCCGGGTTCTGTTCTTTGGTGTAGATTATAAGTGATTCGTTGAATTAAGTCCGGATGACTTTCGACTTGCCCTGGGATCCCTGTCAGGCATTGGCAAACTGACAAGGTAGCCTTGGATCATTTTGGATGCTAATGAATAGGCTTTTTGAATATCGCCTAATCTAATCAGGCCTTTGGAGCACTCACTACTCTACAACATACAGTATTACGTGCGCTATGCACTACCAACGAGTTGGAGGATTCTATTTTGGATTCTGTGAATTTGAAATCTCTCTGGGGACAAAAATGAAAGCTTTCCCACCGGTTCAGAGGAAATCCTTGATGGCTGATGTCGATCTCGAAAAGCAGATGTACCCCAACCCAACGAACCCTGAAAGCAATCAGAAGATCCAATAATGAAAGACATCAAATCAAACATGATGGAAAACTCGCTTCAACTTATGGGTATTAGAGGGAAAACGTTGGTAGGGTTTTGACCTGCCAAACTTTTCAGTGTTCCACAATCAAAGTGTTTGATCCTTTTTCTCTGACCAACGCTAGCCAAAGCCATCCCGAATAAGTTTCCAATGTTTTAATGTAAAAATACACGCTTTCTTAGAGAAACTTCAAAGTTTAGTTCGTCCCGCTCAATGTAATATTTCGTTCTCAAAGTTTCGACTTTACCATGACTAACGAGATGAGCCTCTGGGGTAAACAAAATGAGATTTTTGACTCCAAACTTTCTGCTCCTCAAAACCTCTTTGGAGAAGTTCCTTTTTCTTAAAAAAAAGCAATCAGGGGAGCTTCTCCTTGCGCAGTTTTTCTTTTTGATTTTCCTTCGCTAACTTTTCCTTGACTTCAATCGTTGCTCAAAAAATCCAGGAGAGTCAAAGGCCGACGTTCCCTAATAGTCCCATTTTTTTGCGCCTTCACTCGGATGATGATAAAAATGTAACAAAACCAGCCGAAAACAACGCCTTGACACCTTTTTTATCTTCGCAAACCATTTTCGGTTTGTTGGCTGATGGTGGCTGATGGTGAAGTAAATACATAAAACTCCTTAAATCAGAGTATGGCAAATTGTTGAGAAAGATTTGTGATGATGACGGATAACCGAGTCTTAGAAGCCGGAACTATTGAATGCTACTCTCTGAACCTTTCATACGTGGTTGATTTAATTTGCTCGTCCTCTGGTTCTAGACTCCCAAACGCAATCCAAATCGGAACAACAGATTCAATGTTACGCGTGTGGCTTGGCCAAGGTCCACCCGGAAAATGACGTGGTGGGTAGTTATGGCACTGCCATCGGGAAGAAGATGTACAATCATTCTTGTACCGAGCTCTTGGACAATCTCAAGGATGGAGCCGTGGCCAATCGATTCATGAGGACCTGTCCCGTGGGTGTGAAGAGCTGTTTTGGGGCCACAGGGTTTTACGACCATGGCGATAATGATCCCTCCAATGATCTACGTAAGTAAAAGGACCAGTATCGGAGCTAGCTTCAAGCAGGGTCCCGTCAAGAGGACTTTGAAACACGGGGAACCATTGCCTAGTCTTTTTAAAGTCTGGCTGGAGTATTGGAAGAGACACACACATGCATCTATCTACTCATTGGAAGAAACGAGCCTTGGCTTATCTTGGACAGATCTATCGACTGAAGAATGAAATGAGAAGCTAGGTGCGCTGTCCGAGACCGAGTTTCGTTCTCGGGAACGAGAAATCCCGAGAAAAGGTCCAAAATTTGAATCGATCAAGTTCCCCGAGAAAACATGTTTCCCGAAAACTTCTTCATCCTTAATAGTCTGTGAGTCGACTGAGAGTGATTTAATTTAAGCTGTTGTTTTGTGGTTCATATGCAAAAGTGCCTTACTCCAGACAGGAATTACAAAATCGATTTCGATTTGCTATTTATCGACATGAATCAAATTACTGACAGACTTATTTGAGAAGATACCTAAAATTAATAGAAAAATACATTTTGTATGCTATTGGACTTCGAATCAAATGGATTAAACCCGCAATACTGGTCATTCTTCTTTTAACCATCTTCTCGCTGAAGATAAGGTCTAATAACAACTGTATGAATATCCTATGCATTCTTAAAGCTTATTTTGAAGAACAAAAATCATGATGTACAGGAACCATTTCCTGTCATTTTTTTGGCCGATAACAGTATTTGAAGCTTGTTTTAAAGGGATTTGGGATGTATTCACATTTCTCGGCATTTCTCGTTATTCCCGGGAATTCTTCAGAATGGTTTCGCGAATGTTGGTTTCCCAAGAAATGAAGGTTGTTTGAAGATTCCGAAACTTTAATTCGAGTGTCGTCGCAACCTTGAGGACAATGTGGACAACTTTGAAGCATTGTTACACAAACCCAAGCGTCCAAATTTATGCAATTGAAAGAACCTGTTGTGATTAGGAATTCATAGCTATAGACAGTTCAAGGGTTTTGTGCTTTTGCCGATACCGAAAATGATAGTTTTGTTCCAAGGCCTTCAAAAGTTAATTGAGACGAGAACTCTCGGAGATGTGAGAGAACAGCTCACTAGGACTCATATCCAATTTGATGTTTGGTATGTTTAGAATTGTGTACGGTACCATTTGCTTCCAGTTTCGTGCATCACCGTCTTGAATGCTAAAATTAATCTGTTCAATAATTCAAAAGGCTTGAAGCAACGACAAGGAATTTTTAAGATATTGAGATATGCTGACAATTATTCAATTACATGAACGCCGCGCTAAATTTGCTGAACACGCTTGCCATTCATTCTTGTCGTGGAAACGTTTAGTCTTGATATTTCCCGTCAGGCAGTTACTTCCTCCAATCTTGTTGAGCACAAAGGTGTACTTGACCAACTTTTCTTCCTATCTTTTTGGTTTTTGAGGTAGTCACTCTCAAAAGGATGGCCCTCGGGATTGGTGCTACTATTTCAATGCGCTCTCAATTAAATCTATTCCAAAACTGGGGTCAAAAACTGACTGGAAAACGTGAAAAAAGGAAAAAAAACAATTCGAGAAGAACAGTTTTTAGGTCAACCGATCAAGATCTTGTTCAGATCCGGAACTTGGCTTCAGGTTTTCCACTAATTTGCCGAGGGAAAACGAGCGTCCAATTGCGGCCCCCCCCAATAAAAATCCATTTTTGAATGCCCCAGAGAAACAAGGATGTTCCCATTAAGCTTGGAATGTGGGCACGAGAAGCGGGATTGTGTTGTTCCATCATTTCCCTGAAGTGTTCCTTGACTCAATTGAGAAGACAGACCTACTGAATGTACTTACGCGTACTCACTTAGCTCAGGTGCTCAGGTTTCCATTATTGCGTGTCTTCTTGTATGTAGAGCTCTACTACCTACTGCCCATGGAGAAAGAGTGATGATTTTCAATATTGACCCGATCTAATCCTGCACATGTTTCTGACCAGCCTCCCTCTCGGTCTGAGTGTGAAGAGCGACTAGTCTATTTCATTGCATATCATCTCTGGGTTCCTGGGAAGGGGGCATTGTCCTGGCATCGGTTTATCATCATTCTTCAATCCCTGGCTTGATCCATTTTTGCCTCCCGATCCCTTCCGAATCCACGCCTTCGTCTCGAAGAACCGCGTCTGGAATTCTGGATGGACAAGAATGTACTCGTACGACACGCATTTTCTTCTCATATGTGAACTATGCACAGTGTACAGTATGTACATGTGTATTGTACAAGTCGTATGCAAGTGCAACTGGTGTATTAATCGAGTAGAGAGAACTCCCAAAGACTGACGATAGATCATGAGCTTATGAGGCGGTGATGGTCCCCAAGGGTTGTGGAGTGGAAGTCGAGTCTGAGGGAGGGAGACTTTTAACTCGCTCCTTGCCTCTGGACCCAAATAGGAGACGTTCCAAAACCGGATCCGAGTCAACCGTGACAACTGGATCTTCATGAGCGCTACATGTCGGTCTGTTTGTTTTTCATCGCTCGGTTGGTTCTTTTTTTCTTGCAGATGTCCAATTTCTTGGTTGCTCAGAGGCCAAGCATCAACATAGCTATGGATGTGATAGAGACCTCCAAAATGTGGATATCCGTGATAAAGCCAAGCGCAAAATCCAGGTAAGACATTTGGCGAACAGACTTGTTTTATGACAACTCTAGGTGTCCATATTAGGCCTACGTATGTAAGTAGAAAATGAGCTTTACATCAAGTTACTTTTCTTGAGTTGTTAAAAACACCGCTACAATAAGATTGAGATTCAGACGCGTTGTTGTGGGCAGAGGTTGGCGGTAATATGGACAATTACGTGGGATGAAGCCAGGCTCTTGGGACAAAAAATGTATTCAACAGTCTTTTGGAACGGCAACTGCCTACGCACTTGGTACATATTGACCCAACATATTGTGTGAGACATTATGGCAGATACGACCTTTAGGCCAGAAAAGTCTCTCCTCCCTTGCCGAGCGCGCCAATTTGTCTCGCAGATATCAGCAATAACTGCTATTAAATGTAAAGTCAAGATTGCCATCTTCCAAGAAGTGGGTGTGTTCACGCAACAACCGCACGTTGAATTCAATGAAGTCAAGGCATGACTAAGCACATTGCCGTAGTTCTTCCCATTTCTAGCATGTACGTGCACACGGAAATGGTGGACCTTTTGATCTTTACCAGACATTTTCTTCCTAGAAATTGCGATACAAGGCACCGCCTGCCAAAGTAGCGAGTGATAGGTGAAGACCAAAATTCAACTATATCAGGAGAAAGAAGGTGTTTATAGCTTAATTTCAAGGATTAAGCATCGTAATAAAATCAAAGTTGTGATCAGACACCACAACGTCCTGCTCTCAAAGCCTGCGATATTTCATTCAATCGAGATAGATTGTGGAACAGAACAATGATAACATATTTAGTCAAATTAGAAAAATCAGTTAAGGGGTTCGTCAACAGACAAAGTCTTGTCAAAGGGCAGAGACTTTAGTTTCATACTGCATGTTCAAATGAAGCATCATGACAAAGATCCGCCCTAGATTCAGGGGCATGGGCCAACAATAATGGCTCGATCCCATTTTTGTTTTTATAAGATGTAAGCGATTGGCCTAAAGCCTCCTCCGAACTAAATCGATTCCACAGTGCTGAGTTGCTCCTCTTGCAATATTAAGCCATCCACAAGTGAGCGCTTCCAAAAAAGCTGGGGCAAATTTGGCAAGTCTGAAGCTAGAACTACACCCAAACTTACAAGACGGCCATCATGCTCAGTAACCAAGGTCATTTAAAAGAAGAAGGGTGGCTTCTTTTGGGACCAAGAAACCTGAATCTCTGTTTCAGGGTGTAGGTAAAAGTAAACGGGCATGAGGACATTTATTCATGCATGTTTATGTGATCTATCGCAAGTAAAAATAGCGACTAAGAATATAAAGTTATGGCTAACCGTAGGGAAGCTAGACACTTGCCTGTGCTGAGACGCACGATCCATCAAAATGCACATTATCTTGAACGGGTCAATGGAGCACGTTCCAAGCGTTTGTCATTCCCGGTTCCCATATTTCAGGTTGAAATTGACGTCAATCTCTGCTTTTGCTCTACCCACATCTGCAATGACCCTCTTGGAGAGCTACTCAGTTCCAAGGCCGCCATTCAGACCAGTCCCTCAGTGGTCCCAACTTTGGTGATGGGTTTTCTGGTGGCCAGTGGTCTCCGATGGAACTTTTAATCAACCCATCTACGTCGTTGGTGAAAATAAAACTCGTCGAAAGTACACAACTCATAGACTCTCTTCAACTCTCAATAACAATTAACGGATACTTTTCAAGAAGATCTCGAGATCGGATACTTATTTATAACCATTGAACCAAAGTGGAAGTGGTTATAACTGACTAGTGTGATGAATGGTGAATTGGGACCGAACTTCTTTTTTTCACCAGAGGTCGCAGCAACAAAGTTCCAAAATCAAGATGCATAACGTCCATTTGGCCTAACACTGACGTGAATGAACACAAAATTGTCCATATTTTAGCAGAATATATCTCTTTCGAACCTGCCTTGTAGCCCGAATGGCTACTGAATGAGCCATTCTTTGTTCCATTGCGAGGCATCCAGTCTGTTCCAGACTATTTACCTACTTTCGTGGAACAATAGCCGACACTTGGATCTCATGCGTCATTGAATCACACGTCATCGAATGTCTCTCAAAGACAAAGATTAGCGAGGCTACTCAAGGGCTCCTAGAAAATGCGAAGACAGGAAGCTAATTGTGCTTTTCTTACATGGAAACCGTTTTCCATGGATATCATTTTGACTCTCATCAACGCAAAGGAAGCCAAACTTCGTTGTTAGAACTTTATTTCTTGGCTCTCTTCAGGCGTTTGCCTGAAAAGTAGATTTCCAGTCACAATGAACGGATTTTCACGGATCAAGTTTGACTTTTTGATTGTGTTGAGTTACTTGTGAAGCCTGAGTCCCCCTTTCCATGACAAAAGAAACACTGTGTTTTCGATGCCCAGCCGTCTCTGTGCCTTAATTTTATCCAAGTTCAAATTTTAAAATGTGGACTTGGTCAACAACCTCAACTTCATTTGAGGAGAAACTAGATAGCAAAAAGGGGAAAACACAGACTTCTAAAAATGTGGACTGCAAATGGAAGGAAATAAGTCTTATCTCCTGAGCTATTCATTTTATTCAAAATAAGCACTTCATAGAATCACAAGATCTTGATAGATGAACTTGGACAAATTCGAGCGCAAAACCATAGTACTTGGGTACTCGGAAGATGTGATCAAAGTTATGTAATAATTACTACGTAGTTTTAACATTTTCTGCCTGCTCTTGGTCACCTACATAAGCTTTTGACAACATAACTTTGAAATCAACCACTTTAAAACTGAATAATACTAAGATGACATTCCATTAATTGAGGACCTGTACGTTTCTTATTTTATTACTTTATTTCGAAAAGTACCTGAGAAGTGCTCTGATCAAGAGCAGCCCGATTTGACGGGAAACCCGTTCACAGTCCATATTTCTAGAAGTTCGTCGGTGAAGCAAAACAGGTGTCTTAACATTTTCTACTTTCTTTAAGGCTCATTTCTAGAAACTTCACGCAAAGAAAGTCATGGATATGGCAGAAATAGTTATTGCCTCAAGTTGAAAAGATTATGAACTCAATAAATGGCACCGAAATCCTAATGCCGACCAAGCTAATCTCTTTCGCTCATCCAAAATGCCCTCGGGATCTACTAAGTAACGCTCAAGGTAATGGGAACAGCGCTTGTTTCTTAATATTTTTTTAAGAAACGATGTTACTCTTCAAGACACGGTCGTCGCGTAATGCCATGCTCTGCAAAATAAACATTAAATTTATTTCCAAATATTTGCAAACATATTCCGGCTTTGTTCAGTCAATATTCGGTTTAGAGGAGACGTTCATAAAGGTCCCCACGACCTTTGAAACCCCAAGTGACCTTGGCCACATATGTATTGGCAAGAAATCTCAATGAAGCTTGCCTGTCCCGGATGTTACTGTTATGTTTGAAATCAAGACACTCATTATTCCCTACGAACATGGCTTATTCTGGTCGAAAATAGCCTTGAAAGAGATTCAGTGAAAGATGTTCTGCCTTTTCTAGCCACAGTATGAGAGAATGTAGGTGCACAAAACCAGAAAGGTCAGATCATGAAGACATCGCCGCTTGAACTGCTATTGGATCACGTAATGTAATGAAGGGTCTCAGTTGGGAGACGATGATAGATGTATATAGACTTTTCTCCTATGTTGCCGTTCTTTTTTTAACCGCACACAATGGTCAAGATGTTTTTAGCTTTGTAAGTGTGGTGCATCAGACTTTTAGAGCTGCTTCATTTTCTTATGTATTGAACTCTCGCACTCCAAAGGATGCAGTGGTGCTCTCTCCTTTTGCCTGACGACGTCAAATGCCAAGACGCTATTTGAACTTACTACTCGTATGTCCTAACTAACGCTCATGAACGCAACCAATTCCCCAAGCAAACTCAGAGCCTTTTTTCCCACCGTTTGACCTCCACTTACCAAGGCAAGTGTCTTTAGCATCGCCAAAATGGACGTCCTTGGTTCTTTTTTTGCTCTTGTTTTAAGCAAAGGTCTCTTTCAATCTCCTGGGACCGCGTTGTTTACTCTATTAGTTTTGATCCCACAAGAGGAGAACGGATCTTGGGCGTTATCTTGGAAAACAGTCAGGGCAAGAAGCGACCCTCAAGTCTTTGTAATTTGTTGGATAGACGCCTCAGTTTGAGACCGCTTACTTAGTAATTTCGAATTAAAGGGAATTTGAAAATGGGTATTCAGCTCCACCAACTCTAACTTAAAAAAAAAGAGCTGAAACATTTGCATTTGCTAGTGAGGCCCTTGCATAATCCAAAGAAGGCCCATCTCATCTAATGAAAATCGAAACGCTGATCTGTTATGTTGGTCCTGGGACAACAGTTTTTTTCCTCTGCTACAAATTTGGATTGATCCTTCAGAGTTCAAGACCATTTTGGTCATATTGAGTACCTTTCAACTTAATTAAGGATACCATCGACGGTGATGCCTAGTTTCATACTTCATACTCATTTCCCTGATTTTCAGTCTATCGTACAATGTGACAAACCTGCCTAAGATATGAACATGTTCCTCGTTTGCCCATTGTACGTAGGCTACGGTGTATGGAGATGGCTCCTAGAACCTTAATGGAAACATTGATCAAACCTTTGGCCAAGAGCCCCAAGACCAATATTGTATGGCTTTGAAAGCATGCTCATTGTAAGAATACTTGTCTGGCCATCCATTGAGTAATGACTATCGTGTCATTGCATCTTATTTTCCTTATGCTCTAAGGTTACCCACCAACATTCTGAGGCTGCGAAATGGAGAAATACCGAGCCTACGAAGCTACAAGTAAAAGAGAGCATTTTTGACGCATACTCATAAAAGTTGTCTAAATTCCTTGTTGTACGAAGTCATCAAAACATTATCGTACTTTATATCACCGTGGTGCTGGACTAGTATCAATTACTTCGTAGCTAACCTGGGAGATTGAAAAAGCAAGTGAGGAGAAGCATATTATCAAACTACAATCCGCCAGCGCAACCGAAAAATAAAGAAAATGTGTCACCATTGTGCTAGGGTACGTTTCCAAAGGAAGCGGAACTCGTCCTCGATTTTTCAGGCTTAGAATGAATTGACGGATTAGAGAAAAGCAACGTGACCATGTGATTACTGTTAACCTCGATAAAATAACTTGCTCTGCAGTCGAGCAACAATCCTAGAGATTTGAATTTTAACTTGAAGAGGTGCTCCTGTATGGAAAACTTGTTCTGACAAAAGTTTGGAATTTACCCTTAACAACTCTATGCTCTTAACGGCAAAACAAGTTATTTTTCAGACCTTTAGTGGTTAGTAAGACCCTAGAGAGCATAGGATCACGAATAGATAACATTTTCTAACGCCACAGCCGTTTCGGTAGTAGATGTTTTATTCTTGAAATTGATAATGCTTTCAAACTAGGGGTCAATGACTGATTACATGCTCTATTAACGAAGAAAACGCAACGGTTTAGGCCAGTACGCGTCAGTTCCTTATTTTGATTGGAGGTTTCGTGTTCCATCAATTATTTGAAAGGTAGGTTTGGTTAAAGACGAGAACAAAAAAGGAACCAAGGACGTCCATTTTGGCGATGCTAAAGACACTAGCCTTGGTAAGTGGAGGTCAAACGGTGGAAAAAAGGCTCTGAGTTTGCTTGGGGAATTGGTTGCGTTCATGAGCGTTAGTTAGGACATACAAGTAGTAAGTTCAAATAGTGTCTTGGGATTTGATAGCTTTGACGTGGTCGGCCAAAAGGAGAGAGCACCATTGCATCCTTTGAAGTGCGAGAGTTAAAAACGTAAATAAATGAAGAAGCTCTTAAGGTCTGACGCACCACACTTGCTTATGTGGGATGAAAACGGACATTAACTTTGCGAATAGATGAATGCATTACATATTATTTAACCCTTAAGCGAATTAATGTTAGATCTTACGCTGAATTTTGAGCTTTTTATGAATTTTGTACATACGTAAATAGTGTGTCTCGATGTACTAGCGCACATTTTTAGTAAGCTTCTTGATCGAAATCATTGGGAATGGCGTGGCCGGTTCGTGATATCGCACTTGTTTTAGCAACTGTCTCATTATTCCCTACGCTTTATATCGTGCTAGAACAAGTTGGCCAGAAGTCATGCTGGTTTATAGCTTTAGGAAATAATTTTCCTTCGAATTTCATTACGCCTATTCCCAGGAATTCATGTCAACATTTTAATTGACAGAAGAAAAAGGACTGTTTTCACAAGTGTTCAATCCGGCAATTATGGGTAATTATCGGATGTCAAAGATTTCCATACCTTGCCCTGAGCTGACACCCCCATGCATGCTTGCTTAGGGTAGCTCAGTACCAATCACACCAAAAAAAGCCTTTTTCCATAGGTATCTGAAAACTTGCGATCCAGGGTGACCCAACCAAGTACACTGGAAGATAACGTTCCATGTAATTGATGTTTCTGTCACTTTGGTCATTAGTGGACTAGTAAACGGAGGCGCTTTTATGCCGAAACTCCTCCCATCCAATTACTGTCCAATGTACGTACGTAGGGCAGCAGGTAGTCAGTGGTCACATAATTACAGCATCTCCTGATATTTGAATACATCCAATATTTTGGATGAGAATGAATCAAATGTCCAATTTGACGAAATTAGGAGACATGTTCCCCCTAAAAGATGACATACAAAACTCGACAATCCCTACATGTCCGAAAGTGCCTCTAGGTCTACTAACTATGCGAGGTTTAAGTCAAATGTGAGCCAAAGCTTCCACTGAAATTCCAAATCTTTCCCTTATTTCAGCGTCCAATCAATATCTTTGTGACTTCATTATTGTCAATGTAGTCCCTAACGGTTTTGAATGGACAATTTACTATTGGGGGATGCACGTTATCATTCAGATGCGATACTCGGATAACAACATCTACAAGTTCATTTAATTTAGAGGCGCCGTTTGCCAAGTCTCATTGCAGACTTTGGTTCTTCTTTAGTCGAGTCTCCGCAATGTGGAATCGTCTACCCGTCCAAGTGTGACAGACGTCCTCACTTAAACATTTTAAGCGACGCTTGTAACTTGTGCCTGTTCAAGCTTAATGCCACAGTTCTTGTCTTTTCTCTCCTCTGATTTTCATTCATTAACCTCTTTTACAATACCCTACACTCTTTTCATCTTTTGATGCGTGAATGGGTGATCAATAAACAATAAATAAATGAATAAGTTTGAAAACTTCTTTCAGTTTCCCGTGCTCCGACTAATTTAAGATTTTGACTTTGATCGACTGGCTATGGCGTTGGATTTCTACCGAATAAAATTCCAGATGAGTGAAGGGCTTCCAATGATAATGTTTCTTGGCTTTCAAGACGATCCAAATTTAACAACTATCCATTTCTGCTCATGATAAGAGCCATATGATAGTTATGAAATGCCCATTGAGTGCTGTAAGTGGTACTAGACCTAGATCTTTTGAAGTCTGCACTTTGAAGTGAACAAATGAACTCCATTCATCGTGGTTCTGGTCGATCTTTCCGTTTTGGAAGCAGCCTTTTCCCTCTCTCTTTCATAGACTGCACACCCTAAAACATCAAAACTACCATTTATGTGCCCAAAGTATCACACGCACGTTCCCATATTTTACGCAAGACTCAAGCCCTTATCTATGTTCTTATTAATATTTATTGAGAATGTTTCGATTGACATCGCCCATTGATCTCAGAAGAGTTGCTCGCGGCGCCTTTCCAATGAAGCGGTTCGTCTACTCAAATTCCCACTTGATGCCAGGGGGCGCCGTGGTCGTTGTTGTTGTTGATGCCCTTGTCGAAACGAGTCGTTTTCGAGCGGTAGGGTGACCACATTTGGTTCCGTCCGATTCTCGCTGTTGATGTTATCGTGGAAATGAACGGAGCGTGTGCGGCTGAACTTGTGCCTAATTTCAGGTGTGCTTGAGGTGAAGTCCTCCGTGGTGGTGGAAGACTCATTTGTCGTGGTGGTGGTGGTTTTGGTGGTTGTGGTCACTTTCTTCTGGGTATACAAACCTCCTCCCATGGAGGCATTTCGGGGCAGAGTGCGTGAGATGTTGTTCCGTGACTGGTATGGGGATCGATTGCTCCAAAGGGCATGACTTGGAACACCCTCCGAAATCTCTGAAGTCTGCGCCGGTTCGGTTGAGGTTCCAACATTCGATATTGTCTTTGACTTCTATTTCACGGAGAGTAAGAAATGAGAAAACTTTTAGTTGAACCTTCTAAACTTGAGGGTGTGCTGCCGTTCGCAAGGGTGCTAGTCATGGCAACTTCCCTCGGAATAAAAAGTGCGAAAGAGTAAAGCCGGAAAAAGATTGAAGGAACGATTTCTATCAATGTGTCCGTTATATGTCTCAATTATACCGGCTCCAAAATTGAAAAAAAAAACGAGAAAAAAGTGAAGCAACTTCCCTCTCTTGGTGAAGGCGTTGGTTTGCTCTTGATATGCTAAAATTTTTAGCCTAAGGTAAACGAAATGTTCTTTGATATTATTTTTTCGTTGGAATCACAACGAACGTGTTTATTGAGCCCTCAATCAAAAGGCGAAGGACTCTCTAAAGACCTTTTGAGCTGAACGTCAAAATACTCGTGGCTCCTGTCTAAACCCCCAGAGACACCTATGGTAGTGCTAACTCCAACCAGGATGCCGTCTTGAAGAGTCCACGTCTACTCGTCTAATATGTACGCACGTGTCCACTTCCTTATCGTGATTTGGCCTTTGACAGGAGTGTCATAAACATGGATTCATTTTCGTGTAACATCGATCATTTTGGGTTTCCCCGAGCCCCCTCAAGATCCAAGGCACGATACTTGATATCGTCGTATGTCAATACCATTGTAAGTGGCATTGAAGTACCCACCTTCAGGTCCTTGAGAGCTGACTTCTGGGTGACAATGTGGCAGACTTGAAGGTCGTCCCATCGGATATGGTCGATGTCCCGAGCCATCGAACTCGGTCCAAAGATTGACGTCTTCCGATTGTTTCAGAGGCTCATAAATGGCGTTGTGAATGAAGGATTGCTCCTCTAATGGAGGGCTTGACGGTTTTGTGGACTTGAGGGGAAGTCTGAAAAGGACAGTATATCTATTTGTAGACACTCGTCGTTCTCGGTGAAGCTACACGAGATGAGTCGTTTAAGCACACGGGCATCTTTGGAAGATTCTGAGGGGGACCCCAGGGCTCGGGTCTGTCAACTAATAGACTAGTTCACTGCTAGTTCTTTCCGAGTACCTTTCTTTGCTTTTATTCAATCTTCGCTCTTCCTTCTCTTTCTCCTTGCGTCGCTTCTGTATTTTTCGTCGCTCTTCTTTCTTGATCATTTCAGGAAGGAACGGTGAGTGATCCTCTTTGGGATTGGCCTCATCTTCCTCTGAGGAATCATCCGGGATAATCATCGATTGCACGCACTCCTGATAGAAGACACCATCGTCGAGAGGTTTGTTTGAGGACAACGTGCATTCATCTGAAATAACCATCATCAATCATGATTATCACGAGCTAAAAATGTGCACTGCTACCCTTTTTAGACTACAACATTGTACCCGTTGAAGGGCCCCAATTCTTGGGAAGGGGTAAAAATATTGAAGGCTACAATCTTTCCTTCAGGTATTTAGATTTACCACACCATTTTTCCTTGTAATTTCTGTGACGAGATCTGTTCTGATTTCACGTCAAATCAGCTGATACATCGTCACTCATCCCGAAATTATTGAAGAAGCCAACTATGAAAAGGGTATTACCTACAAGTTAGATGTCATATCATTATGTCTGATGTCTGCTGTATGTTTCTGTGATCTATTTAACTCGCTTTCCATTTATTTATTGAGACAAAACACATCAGAGTTGAAAGCATATTTAATGAAATGTGCTGCTGGCAGATAAATTGACAGCAACTCAATCCCAATGGACGATGTAAGCGTAGCTTAAGTTCCTGAATAATAGTGACATAAGATGTGTTCGTATCAAAAAGCATCTCAGGTCAAAGGAAAACTGAAAGCTATGAAAGAGTCCTATAATGCATTGTAACCACTGGAATGTTCAACCGTCTATGGGTAGGGGAATGAAGTTGCTATCTTTTATATCGAGATTGCTTTTCTGAAATACAACTCAATCAATTCAACCGTGTCCTCAATTCATATCCTAAATCGTACAAACGAAATTACTAAGGTCATTCTCTCAACATAATGTGTCAAAGATCCGTTAAGGTCTTCAATGTGATACAAGAGTGATGGACCCATGAAAGTAACACCTCCACTCTTAATAGCTCCTTACTCTGGACGAAATATGTTTTACGTTCTGCACTCCACACTGCACGCTTTGTCATTCAGCCTCTACCAAATAAAAGGCCGATTGGGCCAATTCCTTTATATTGAATTATAATGCATTTGTGTTGTTTTTGGCTAATTCTATCAAAATCTTATTCATAACTAGCGCCTCAGGTCATATAATGTCCGGAAAAGAAATTGCGTTCAAGGCAAGGCAAGAGCAGTTTATGAACCAATCTACCGTGCTTCTTCCCGTTTTCTTTGGGCCGTGTGACGCTACTAATAAGGGCCCTTATGCGTTTCAACACATCTAATTCGATAAATACCGTAGCATCCACTTAACTAACGATTAGCCATGCCGAAGAAAGTCATGCCAGTCGTTAACTTCTTTTTTTGACACGGTAGCCTTCGCTTTCATACAGGACACGTATAGAGTTTTTACACTTTTAACTAAGTTATATTAAGCAAATTAGAAACTTAAAGACAAGTCTACCGATGAAAAAAAAACTATTCTTTCGATATATACCTGCCTCTGGTCGTCACCACCGTAAGAAATATGCTATCGAGGGTAGTTTGTGAGGACCTTCGTCTCGCCCACCCATCGGTGAATTGGTTCTCACTCTCTTACGTTCCCTGTCTATGCAAACTTTCATTTTTGCCATATAAATTCTCGCACGCGACACATATTTCCAATTCAAACCCTTGTAAATTATAACCATACCAACCCAAACATAAGACTAGTAAAGATGGCAATAAGTTTTCTTTTCATTATAATAAAATGCTGCATTCATATTGAGGGAAACTGTTTTTTTAAGCCGTACTCTCCACGTTTCGTAACTTCACCTTCAGCATATTTGAAAGACCTATCAGAATAACTTGGAGTGGGTTCTTGGTCTTAAAGTGGAGTTTAAACCTAATAACTTCATATTACAAGATACGATTTACTTTCGCAAGATACAGAAAAATCACGATAATCTACCCGTGGAAAGCGCTTTTGTCATCTAATAGTCAAACTGAGGGTGACAAATTCCAGTTTCAGTCCCGAATCCAAAGATACAAGCTACGCAATAAAGATGCAGGTACTAAGGAAGCCAGCAAGAGTCGAGCTTCTGCTATTTCCTTTTGTAAGGCTAACCACTCTACGCAAGTGAGTCAAAAGTCTAACTCAATACATAAATCTAAAAATATATCTTCACTAGTTTGTAAAGGCACCCAGGGGTTTGTTCACCCTAATGGATGTTTCCATTAATGGGCACGCTAAATTTGCCTGTGCAAAAAACCTCAAAAATATGCATAAAAATATGCATGAAAACACGAAACATCCCCAGTAATTAAAGGCCGACTTGTCTCACTTCAAATATTGCGAAGGTGTTTGAGAAGATCATGAAGTTCAGACTTGTGGAGGGGTCCCTACTGACATACATAATGTCAAGTCAGGTGCTCCCCAGGGCTCCATCTTAGGGCCCCTCCTTTTTTTTAACATTCGTTGCCCTGCTTTAAAAGCTTAGTAATACTGCCAGTCCCTCTTCATCTGCTGACGACACTAAGATAGTTTCTGGTAGGAATGGCCAAGATTGCACTAGGCTTGCAAGGGACCTCAATAGAACCTACTCTTACTCCATTGTTTAATTTGCTTCCCTCTAATATTCGTAGGGAATACGTATAAGTTGTTGATGCGGTAGCATTTTTCAAGTCAGACCTAGACAAATGTTTAGATAGCATTCCAGATCAACCCTACATTCAAGGACTAGCTCGGTCTGCCAACTCAAATTCGTTGGGAGACCAAACATCATATAGAGATTGAAAGGTAATAAATAGACGAATTATAACCTTTAATTTTGATAGTCCTGGGGATTAAATTCTCAGTAACGATTAGAAAAGCCCGTGAAAAGCAAAAAAAAATATTATATGCGAATAAACCAGTTTTATGCCATAAAATGGATGACGCATACTTTGACCGTCTCTAGTGATCAGCTATCACGCTCATATTACATTGATTGCAAAAACTCGAAACACCTCTTGTATGTGCAAAAAAAATTACGAAAACAGGATTCGGCCCAAAACTTTCCAGCTACAATGTAAACTCAGAATATTGTTCTAGCCTCAAGCCCTTACAGTTCTTAACAAAATTAAATTCTCAGAGTGAATATGACATTTTGGATCTACGTAAAGTTTGGGAACAGCCTAGAATTGCTAAGCAAGGTCTCTCAGTATCCCCCCAGTAAAATGTCTGACTACAACCTTATTGAAATAAGCACAACGAATGGGGAAGAGGTAAAAGGACCTCTCCAATAAGAAAAATGCGAGAAAACAGGGTTAGCTAGATATTCATTTCATGAAAGTCATTGCGAAGGAATAACAAGTCTACAAAGTAATCATGACCTCGTTTCCATTTTGGAACAGAAACCCACCTTTGACAATGCTGTTAGGCAAATGACTTGTACTTTTGAGGATATTTGTGATAAGCTCAATATCCCAAAACTATCCTCTCGAACCAAAAAAACAAAAAATGCTCCTTAAATACGCTCCAAGGTGGTCAGAACGATGGCATTAATTTATGATTCCGGCGGTCACGAACTTATTACTACCTTAAAAAGGAAACTGGCCACCGTTGAAAAGAGTATTGTAGTGTTTATAGAGAACTGACGTTCCCTTCAAATCTATTGCCCAACCCCATTTGAATTAGGCATCTCCTGTTTGAGCACCTGCAGGACTTCAAAGAATAGAAAAGGTCCCACGACGTTTTACCCGTAGTATATCTGACATGCAGAACCTTTCTTATTGGGAGAGGCCATAACAACGGGGGCTATATAATGCTCAACGAAGATATGATAGATATCCTACTTTATATGTTTTAAATGCATTCATAAACGATGCCTGAATCCGGGAATAAAGTTCAACGAGCGAGAATGACCGCAGGGGTATAACGTGTGAGGTGAGTGTGTGTGCAGTACCATTACATCCTTGTTCATTCAATGTAGAGCTCCTAGCCTATAGAATCTTTTCTACCCTCCTGCCTTCAACGATTCTATATATTAGATCTTCCAATGCCCTCTTTTAATACCGACTTAGTGCACGGCCTATCTCGATGTGCCAATTCTAATTCATTACAGGGTCAGACATTCTACCGTGCTTGACCTTGCCCACTATCCAAGTGAGCAGCTCATGTCTTTTCATCTTTTTTCCGGGAATTCCATCCCCTGCATCGGGGGAAAATCAGACAAAATGTAGAAGCATAAATAAAATTCCAGTAAACATTTTGGACGCCAACGGGCCTCCCTCAATGGGACTAATGTACGAGCATTAAAGAAGCAAACAATTCAATATAAAGGAAAGAAGTAGAAAGCACGAGGTCTCCAAATCAACCATAACCATTAATGGTCCACATTAAACGATTGACGTGAAAGAACAAATATGAAGCCGACGACCCATTCGCGTTTTGAACGTTGAATACGTTCTTATGTTTGTTGAATTTATTCTTAATCCTAACGCATAAGGCACGACACAGAATTCGAATTTCCTGACTAATTCTATTTTAAGCGAAAGCACGAAAGGAAAAGCGATTCTTGGGTGCTCCAGGGAAACCCCAAGAGACGCAAATCTGGGCACAATCACTCTGAGGAAACTTCAAAGAACACAAAAATGAATGCAATGCACAAAAATAATGACTTTATAAAGGGTTGCAATTCTAGAAGATGAGCTTTAAGCCAGAGAGACCTTTAACTAGAGGAGTGAACATCAGCGGAGCTAGGCTGATTCTTCTTTTTGTCACAGCCCTTTGACCGCGTCATAAATGGAAACAGGCAGTAAGGTACTGGCATTTGAGACCAAACTGTACATCTTTTATGGCATTCATAATTACCTATTCTTAAAACTCTAGACTTTTTTCTACATAAACCAGAAACTTTCGATTTTTTCATTCAAAGTACGATAACTCAACATTTTGTCGTAAAAACACGATTTGTTTTCTTTTAAATCGCTTTTTCATAATGTATTGCAGTATCCCCTATGACTTTTGGGGGAGCTGAAATATTGTTATCACAAAGTGGCCTAGCTTCGCCAATTGCCATTTCCAATCCTCCTGTTAAAGGTATCCTTGTTTAAACATACGAAGCGCATGGATTCTGATTTCATTAGATCGAACCCTTAGCAACAACTACGTTGAACCCCAAAAAACATTATTGAAGGTTTTTTTCCGCTTACTTCGAACATTTTACTTCAAGTAGAGTTTATCTCTTTTTTTCCACCCAATTCCACCTATACCCGTGTCCCAAATTTTACTCTTTTCATTAAATTCTAGTAAGCTATTGGTTTAGTAACTCAAGTCTGGTACAAGATGTTTTATAAGCGGCTAAATTGGTACTTCGGATCCACCCAGCAAAAATGCCTTTTGTTTCCCTATCCTGGAAGCACTTTTCAGACCTGATTTTTTTTTCTTTTTTTTTTTACATAAAGCTGAAATTTTAAAATGCCAAATGGTTACATATTTCACCCATCAATTCAGGACATGGCCAACATTTGAACATTTTCCAGAACTCTAATGATGATCAGACTCTGGAATTCAAAATTGATTTTTGCACCAAACCGGCATCAAAAAAGTGTGTTAATCAGAGTTGGGTTTTGCATAGGTGTGTAAAGCTATCGAATTTCTAAATTTCAACTGAATCAGAAAATCGCTTTACGTCCGTGGGGCTCTATGATGAGACATTACTTCCACTCATGCACTTAAAAAAACAGCAACCTCCCTCCACAGCTTCTGCTCAAAATCTGACAAATCTCTATGTACATTAAACTTTCAACGCTTTGGACAATCTGAACCGGCAAAGCAATCAAATTTTTCCTCGGATGCTTTCTATCTGTATACCCTAGATATGTATTTTTTATTTAGGTTTCACGTCTCTACTCACTTCTTCCAAACGATTCCGAGTTCTCGGCTCCACAGCAACGGAAGAGCCCCATGAATCTCCGGCTTCGATTTGGACTGGATTTCATAGGACTCGTGGACGCGTCCTGCTTCTCACCAAGCAAGGCAGATTGGCCGTCAATGGCATCCTTTGTCATCAAAGCACCCTGGCCAAACCCATTGGATGTTCCATTCGACATTGGATAGTTGGAATGCGAACCTGGAATATTGGCAACATGGGCAACATTGGCAACATTGGCCCTCATCCCCCAACCTATCCGAGAATACGCACGTATGTGGAAGCGAAAGCTGATGCTTACCTGTCATGCAATTGAAAGGATCCCGATGAGCTCTTCTCAAGTGACGTTCGCTCTTGACGGCCACCAAATACAGATAAAGTACTAAAATCCAATATACCCCGAGAAGCAGGAACACGGAAAATGGGATCAAAGCACACCAGAGGCCCGAATAAGGCACTGGATTCGACTCGAGTGGCGGAATATCGCCCGTTGGCACGAGGATACTATTCTCATCCACGGCCGGCGATCGATCGTGATAAGCCAGATGAACTATCACCGTGCCTGAAAGATTGAAACCCGAATCCTTGACAAACACTCGAGTCAGATCCATTCGGAATGGATCGAGAAAAATCCGAAAAATATATTTTCCATACATCGAATGGGAGTAAAGAAAGAAAGAGCTCTTACCCAACGAGAGACTGAAGAACACGAGCACAAATACCAGATTCACGACTAACCAGGGAATGAAGAAAGCCGAGATTTTTCGACACACTCCCAAGACGAGTCCCAGATTGACGCCTACCGCGATGCAATACAGACAGATCAGGCCAGTGAGCTTCCAAACTCGCAAATGATTACGATAATCGGGGATCAAGGCGTTGGTGTTGGTATGGCCACCAGTGAGAGAGGCGCCTCCCCCATCCTCGTCGTTCTCGGCTACCTCCAACGATGCCGACGAGGACGTCGATGATGAGGATGAAGATGAGAATAATGATGATGATGATGATGATGCTGGTTGGATTTGGGCGGGCTGGGGTTTAACGATGAGCCCCACATTGGACCGCTTGATGGATGGCACGAATGAATAGCGAAGATAAAAAAGGAACATTAGCATCGACTGTGAATGACTATGAAGATCGCATCCCATGGATTCTTTGTCCCATGTGCTAGTACAGTAGTAATAGTAGTAGTACTGACTGAATGAACTCCTAGCTCCTTAAAAAAGCTCATTAAAGCGTCCGTGTTTTTAACACACAGAGTCACAACTCATTCACTCCCCAGTCAGTACACACTACGTACACACTACTTTTTTTCCCCGCACATACAGTATTGTCCCTGCCAGTTCCGAGCTTTAATCCGTTCTCGAGATTCGAGATGAAGTTCTCAAATGGCGTGTGAATGTAATTTATTCACACACGAGAACCAAGTGCACGGATTAATTCAACAAGGAACGGGCTTAATTTGCATGCTCGCCGGCGTACACAGTATGTACTGTATGTACGTATGGACGGATGCATGTACAGTAGAACAGGGTGCACACTGCACACCATTGCCACTCATGAACAAGTCATGTGTGAGTGTGCTGTGAGAGCTCAAAGTCGAGTGGCATTCGCCACACTTTCATTATGCCACAGGAATTCCTCAATTATGAATTTTTCAACCCTTTCAACGGCCCTCAATCATGTTGTCAGCCAATGATGAGCTACTGGACCTTGAGGTGAGCGATTACATGACCCCTGGTTATGAGCACTTGACGCCCACCAGGGCTAAGACAATTCTCATTAAGAGTTGCTTTGAAATGAGAAAGTTCTGCAGAAAAATCCCAGCCAACGTCAAAATGGGGGAAAAAGGGAGATCTCTCGTTCATGATTTACCACGTAGCCTCGCTCAAGCCAAGGATCTCGGTTCAGACCGTTTCCCAGGGAGACTTCTTCAACCCCGGTTGCTCTGGAGCCTGAGATCTGTGCCAAGATGATGACGTACTGTAGTTCTTATGATAACTTGATAACTTCTAGCTCTGAAATAGAGCTCCGAGCCTATGAAATCCGCCTTTGATTGAAACCCTTTGAAACTTTACCTGTCTCAGATCTTGTAAATGGTCCGCCTCTCCAAAGGAGTACAAAAGGTACCAGAGGAACTTCTCATGCGTGTAAAGCTCTGATCCTGATTGGAGAAGGCTTTCGATGCCGTCTTTGGCCTCGAAAGCCTCAAAGAGATAAACCACGTGACTCACAGCCAAAGTGAAAAGCACGAATGTGGCCAAGAGGGTGGTGCATTTCACAAACTGGGATAAAGCACTCCGACCTTGTGGAGCGATCAAACACATCATGAGCTGGTTGGTTGAAGGCTGGACCTTGTTGCTCTATTCTCACGTCATCTTGGGGTCCATCGGCCTGTAATCACAAAAGAGGAGTACTTGGGTGTGCCATGAAGTATGATTTTAGTCCATGTCGCCTAATCCAATGCAGAAAAAGGGGACAGGGAGCCAACAATCCCAGATCAAATGACTCGTCATTATCGGCTCATCCCTGTGCTAATCACCTCAAGCCTGACTTGAGAGCATATCCAATGTCGACAACCTGGTACCTGGTAAGGCATCGGTTTATATGTGTCCTCAAAGTTTGTCAGGGCATGATCCCACTTTACTTGTGATTGCCAACCAGGGCTAATTGATTGATTGAGCCATTGAGTCGAAAGGAAACAGTGCTGGATGTAGGTTAAATATCTGTTGGCGCTCGCCCTTCTTTTCCTTTCTGTCAAATATTTCTTCACGAGGCAAGTTGGAATGTGGATCGAGGTGGGAAAGACTTGTGTATTCTTTTGTACGCTATAGGAACATGTGCCTGGTGCTTTGTAATGACAGGAATTACACCCGATCGTGACAAGAAGCAGTTTGTTTGAAAACTTGTCTGCATAGGGCTGTTTGCTCACCCGATCTGGGACAATATCAACGGGAGCAAACGGGAGCAAACGGGATCAAACGGGGGGGGGATGGGTATATTTTGGCACGCTTCTTGGGAACCAGGGGGGATGGTGGGATTTTGTGGGATTTTAAAATCAAGCCAACACAGTAAGCAGTTGTTAATAGAATGTGCGAGCGTACTTAAACATGTCATTTTTGGGTCCTAATAATGATAAAAGAATCTATTTTTGAAGCCATACCTCTGTTCATCACTTTTGCTCNGGGGGGGGGATGGGTATATTTTGGCACGCTTCTTGGGAACCAGGGGGGATGGTGGGATTTTGTGGGATTTTAAAATCAAGCCAACACAGTACGCAGTTGTTAATAGAATGTGCGAGCGTACTTAAACATGTCATTTTTGGGTCCAAATAATGATAAAAGAATCTTTTTTTGAAGCCATACCTCTGTTCATCACTTTTGCTCACTTTCCGGAAAATAAACATGACCATTTTTCATCTCGAACAAATCTCCTGATAAGACGAATTGGTGTCAAGTTGAAATTGGTTTTTCGTTTCGATGGCAAAAAATAGACCTGACAAAGTGAAACCAATTGATGGAAAGTCGTTCGTTCATGGCTAATGAGGCTGAGAATCGATAAAACCCACCCAGCTCTCGCCCGAATTCGTTTCTCCTCGATCAAACCTAATGGAAAACGAATGGTTGACGTTCGCCAAGAGCAACAAAAGGGCAGAAGGTGAGGCAAGTTCTTTGGAAGTCAACTTTGGCACAAATCTGACACTGAAAGACCCAGAGGATCTCAAAGTGGAATGAAGGTGGAAGAGAGTTAATGACTCCAGCCGCCGCATTGCCTGGCTTGTTCAGAGTCAAGAGGGTTGTAAACGATTTCCCGACGATTTCCCGACCCACCAACAAACGAACCGACGATACCGTCATCCAACCGAGACATCGAGGAATTATAAAGCCCAATGAATGAAAGAATGAAGGACTACTGTGAGCCCCAGGGAAAGTGTTTCTTTATTGGGTCCAAAGTTCAAGCAGCACCACCTATATCTTCAATTAATCGTGGCGTTTTGACTAGCGTGGAGGAATGAGACATTTCAGGCCAATCACTTGATTGATACTTGATCCAATTAGGAAACGTGGAACCATCATTTATGATCGAATTAACAGGAATGACGAAACTGCGCCTCTGACCGTTCACAGAAGTGACCTGCAAGCCATCGGCTGAAGAGAGTTTTCAAGACAAGGGATGATTAAGTAAGGCCGATCGTTCACAAACAGAGAGTGAAAGCAATGGCCCACATTGGCCTTGTTTTCGACCCCATGTTCTCTAGCCCAGAATTCACTGCCGCCAAGCAATGGAACCGAGTGGGTGGACGGTTATGCCCCCCCCCCTGAGGCTGTAAAGAGTCATTTGTTCCTAGTCGTTTGTCACTCGCAGAATGGAACTTCAGCAGGACTCGTTTTCCTTCGTTCGAAACCAAAGTATTCGGCCATTTATCGAGGCTTAGTAGACGAAACCCGACAAAACACGCGACACGTGAGATCGAGGGCAAGCGTTCAAGATCTCGATTTAGGTACACGCACAGCTTCCGAAGATCTGTCTGTCGAACTGAGTACCTGAATGTCAAAACCGCATGCGCAAAAAGAGGTGGGTGACAAGGCAAGATTGGGACACGATAATTATCAGAGCTTGAACACCGATAAGATCTGGCCAGCCGTCGTTAGTTAGTCACTCTCTGACTCGTTCGTTGCTCACACTCTCGTCGTTCACTTACTCACTCACTCACTCACTCACTCAAGCTCAGTCAGTCAGTCACTCGCTCACTTACTTACATCTATTTGAGATCATGACAAACAACAGCCTCAACACCAATACCATCACCACCACGTTGACATGTTTTTACAATCCCACCACCGTAAAAGCTTCAAGTCAGGCGTGTCCATGTTTTGGGAACCCCCTTGTAAAATGTCGTCTCTCAACTCGACTACTCGACTGGTGTGGGTTCTGAACTAGTACGTACAAGTGACTACAAAGTACCCTTCCTTGGCTAAAGGCACAGTGATTGATTAGAGAAGCCAGGCTAGTTTCAGACTTCAGAGTGCTTTTGTGAAAGCTTTCGTTGAGAAACTAGAATCCTTTGAATTGAGACATGCACAGTGTAATATTTAGCATGATCTTTATTGAACTTTGTACTTTTGATATTGGTAAATGATCAAAGGTGAAAGCTTCACACCAAAAAGGATGCTTTATTTGCAAACTTCAATATATTCACTGATTGTTTGTTGATAAAGTCCTTCGTCAAAGAAAGCAACATTCTTCTGGTAGGAATCGAGGGCACTTTCTAGCATACTTGTGCCAATTACTTTTAAATTGTAATTACATAAGCCTCAAGTGTTATCGGATAAGAGTATTAGCTATTTAGGTTTGACTTTCTACAGTTATTCTTGAGGTACTCTTCAATAATGTTCGTTTGGATTTTTCTTACGATGTGCAGTCCATTTGGAAATCAGCCCTTTATTATAACAAGTATGTGAACAAATTCGAGAACCGAGATAAAAAAAAGGTCAAGTTTGGAGGAGGTGACAGTGAAGCCAAATATGTATATATGTCTATGTGAAAGATTCACGAACAAAGCAATGAATGAAAGACTAAATCGTTCTTGTTATTTAAATCACATCGGCTGATATGTAACTATTACATACTTTCCAATGGAGTTAAATACCACTACGATTACTTGGAATCCCAAGTCTCCCTTCTAGCCATCTCTGTGAAAACCAAGGCTAAAAATGCCAGAGAGAAAGGACCGAACAACAGGGAAAGAAAAATGACAGAAAGAGCGACAAGGCTTTAGTGTTACCCATGGCAAAGAGCATTGGAGAGAATGAGCCACAAAAATCATTTACCTTCTTTACAAGAGCACGACTGACTTGGTTTTGCAACAAATCTGGCTTTTAAAGGCAGTAGTACCCAAGCAATGCTAGAATATGAAACCGTTTATTGAACCTTTCCGGGTTGTAAAACTATGTTCTCGGTGCAATAATTTTCAACCGTATCGTCTCACCCTCACTTTCGAGGGGAGCTTGTGACAAAGGAAAAAAAGCCCAAGAAAAGAATGCCTACATACAAAGCAAAGCAAAGGGGAGCGAACCATTTGTCAACGTTGGGAAAGGACCGCAAAACATCTGGAGCAGACCTCGCCATTATGTGAATGAGGACTTCTCACGAGCATCTAAGCGCTGCAATCGATCTTAAAACATGAAAACCCAATGGAGTGAGCTCTCAATTCAATCAGCCTCAAAGTCAAAAATATTTCAATTAGCAAAAAAATGTAAAGAGAATTCTGATTGAAACATTTGAAGATTCGCGTCTTTACTCCCTAATGCCTGCCACTCATTCTTAAGGGAAGGGCATCAACTCGATTTTGTGCAAGAGTTCCTTACGTTGATGTTAAACAAGGAGAAATCTTTGAGAGAAGTTTTGACACCAATGGTGGCAGGTTTTCATCTCGACAAGGATCCAGGTTATTCTTTGTACATGACATGCCAAGACTTCATGGTGGGCATTCCAGGCTCGAAATAGGTCGTTGTTGGATCGAACTCCGGGTGAGCTTCAGGCTCATTTGAATACTCTTACCCAAGTTGTCCTTGTCAAAGTTTGTCACCGGGGAACTATCCAACTTCAGATTTTCGTCTACTGTTGATTCATGTTTCACGCCTCACATCTTAATCGGAGATCAAGACTGAGTAAACCGTCTACTCCCAAAACAAGTCTCAGACACAAACGTGATTGTAAGTTAGAAACAAAGATTCGGACTAAAAATCTTTGATAAGATAGGTTGCGCGATTGTTCGTCTTGAATATTTCCGGAGAAAATAAAAATCACGGGAGGTTGTTACTCGGGCTACCAATTCATATTTTCATTGGCATATGGCATTATTGTTGGAATGTCCGAAACCCGTTAGGTAGGCTCAAGGTGTAACCCGGATTTTTCTTCTCTCAAACCACAGTTGTATTTTTGCTCAAATCTAAGTTTTTACGTTACGTTGGATTCTGTTGGTGCTTTCATATTCCAAGTTTTCTGGCAGGCTTGATTTTGAAACTTTATTTGATCCCATCACCAATGTTGACTTTACCCTAAAAATCTCGCGGATGAAGAGTGGTGTGATCCGAAATGGTTAGGTTTCACATGTTGTGTTTGATATGACGCTTGCATGTCTCTGCGGGGGGAAAACCAAGACCTTGACATGATCCACTGCCTTGGCAAAATATCATGCAAAGAAACGTTGGAAATGTAAAGAAGTGGCTCTCTCCCTCATTCTGCTAAGCTCGCTCGAGCTCAAAAGAGTCAGACATGATTTAGTATTTTTGTCAGGGCCCAACCACGGCAAACAATGATTTATGCGATGGGTGTGTCAACTAGATCTTAGGCTTTGACTTTGCAGCTCGCCTAACAAGGATATGGATTCCTTTTTTAGGGATCGCCCCTTATAGAGGTCATGAGGCTGGCTATACACAATGTCCCTCAATCGGAGTATTAAATGTGGCACACAATCGAGTGTAAAATTGGTTCGCCATGGCACGAATACGAGACATCTTTTGTTACGAATATTGTAGAATACAAAATATCGACGCCCTTGGACTTTGTCGCCTCCATTTGACCAATTCAAATTGAAAACAAAACACTTGTTATGAATTTAGAAACATCTGAAGGGGCCGTAGAAGCCGTGGCTGGTCCAAAAATAAATACAACAAATGTACCGCTCTGAAAGAATACGTTGAAAAATCCACCCCTGAGTGGCACTCACTCGCTCATGATAATATTTTCCTTTTAAACCCACAAGAATATAAATAGGCCAGAAAGCCTTCTCGAAGCTTAAACTATCCCGAAGATTGAAGATTCCGATGAATCAAAGCTCCAATGTATAAAATACCCACAATGCGAATGATTCGTACGTGACAACCACAAAGAGGTTCAGATATTCGTCCCAATAGTACAAGTAAGCCAGCTTATTTCAAAGAATCTTCTTAAATTGTCTCGTTAAATCCCCGAAATGTTGGTCGGAGCTCTATTTTTGGATTGGTACTCGGCGCCAAGTCGAGGATGATTGAAACCGTCATTATGCAAATGACCCCCCTGAGCAGCAGGCTACAAACACCGTGATTAACTTGCTCTGTTTGATTCGATGGCGACACTGATTGATGATCAGCTTGAGCAGTGGGATCTTCGTCGGAAAAGTGTCAAGAGCTGGCTTGACAAGAATTCAGGCTCTATCGTAATCAAAGTGCGCCCCCATCAACAACGGCCCATTTGTCGAGTCATTTCTCTATCCATAAATAGGCGTAAACCAATACAAAACGATGGCAGAGAGACACAGAAAGAGATACCATATTCTCGCTTATCTCGTTTCCATTCGACTCGTCTTTCCCTCTCATTGGCAAGTTTCGAGCAGCGATCCAATGGTTTTAATTGCCGCCTAGATTCAGGCCCATGTCTCTCTCAGAGGATTAGTTCATACTTGAGTGATCGTGATGGCTCTGGTAATATGATTCCTTACTGTGTTGCGAACTGTATGCCTCAAGTAGGCCCTCGTCGAACTCGATGGGCAGCCGAGCAGATCGGGAGATCCCAATAAATCGATTGCCATTTTTACAATCGTTTTCCTTTGGTTTGGCACAGTTGCTAGTCCACCAAAATATTTACCAGATCCGCCTTTGACTAGACTAGAGCAATCCAATTTCCCTATGGTTGATCAGTCTTACAATCTCGAACCTGAAATTCATGTACATCAATCGGAGAGATCTCCCCGCTCTCATCTTAGCCTGGGATTAAGCCCAAGCAACAGTAGCATCAACAGCATGAGTAAGTGGATGCAAGCCGTGGAATCTACGCGTCTCCTCCTTTCAAACACCCAAAATTCATGGAGATCCGTCACCCTCGCCAACTCATTCCATACATCAAAACGAACTTGACATATTGGAAGATCGCGCTACGAGCGGGTGCTCAAAGTTGATACAATCCGTCAGAATAGCTTCCGCCTGATTAAGCCTCATGGAACACTCTGTAGCATCGTCATGAGCTACAGGGAAACTCTTGTAAGTAAAAAATGAAAATGAGAGGAGAGTCTCTAATCAACCTACACATGGAATCCAAATTAGCACACAAGGCCAAAGATATGATATTAAGAGTGGAAAGACATACAGAGAGAGTAGTTTCGGCTTCCCAAGGCCATTTCTCCTTCCTCCGCTTTTTCCCCTCCCAAGCGCATCATTGAAGCCAAACGCCAGAGCAACAAAATTGGATGGTCTCCCAATCACCTTGGAGGCTGAGGATTTCCTGGTTGCACCCAACGCCTGCTGGTTCCTTGCTGTCCCAGTCATTGCATTGTTGGCCAGTTGCTCCTTACCTTGAATATTGATCCTGAAGCCGGACAAGTTCACAAGATCCCGACAATCATTCCAGCTCACCCTTGCCACCCCCACCTCAATCGCAATGGACTCTCAAACAAACACACACAATTCCCAGAGGGTGAGTGGGTCGTCCGAAAGTTCGGCATGCAGCAGAATGTGGAACACAAACAAGAATCAGTTTGGATATTGACACTTGGCGGACGTTCGTCTCCACAGGCGAACGAACAATGCGCAACTGTACCCGTCTACCCGACGAGTATACTACATACGTACATACACTGCAAACACTACACTCCCGAGGATTGAGGATTGAGTCCGAGTTCGAGTCCGAAAAGCCAAGCACCTCATCCATCCACTAAGGTCCGTCCACAAATCTGTAGTCCCTCCATTCACCGCATGCAAGCCCACCATGCATGGTGAGTTCAGTGTTCACTCGACGTCTTCTTTACGTTTTTCCAAGCCCTCACATGCACGAACGAACTGACAGCCTCACTACTCAGGCACTCGCTCACTCACTCACATTGCTCGGGTTCTTTTTTTTCCACAGAGCTCGCAATTTTAGAGCGAGTCAGCGCATGTCCAAACTATTTGGCGTTTCAAGTTTTGGGGGACAAATATGAAGGTACGAACATGAGGAAATCTTGATCAATGGTAACCATCAGAGAACGTCTGTGCCAAATCTATGGCTGTTAGAAAAATGTCCCAACGCTTTACCTTTTTTTTCTTCTTTTTTTTTATTCCAATGGTTTTACTTGCCAAATGCAATGTCAAATACAAGCAATCTAAACTATGCGAGGCTTTTTTTCCTCCTTTTTAGAACGAAACGCAAAGATACATTTGCACAATTATTTCCGTATGTTTGGCAAGGTCCTGTTGAGAAGAAATCTCACGTTCAAAATTTCAATTCCACGTATTTAAGGTATATAAGGAATTAAGAAAATACTTAATTTATTTGACCGAAATAAAGTTACTCAATCCACATATTCTTTTTCTTCGATAATGATGCTCAGCCACAGGATCACATTTTTTCCGACGAAGAGTCCACTCTTCCATCTCTTTGAATCACGAGGTAAGGGTAGGTCCGTACTTGGGATTTAGGCCCCTCTGTGCCTCTGTGGCCTAGCACGGTACTTGAACATTGAAGTGGAAGCAGGGCACTAGTGTGGTACGCTAGGAGTGCACGTGATGGAAATGGCGAGGGTTCTTTTTTCTGTTACCGGGGCTGATCTTCGAGCGAATGGAGAGGGCCCAAAGGAACAACGATCATTCGTCGGTATTTCAATGTGGATCCACAGATTTGGAGGATTAACGCCAACTTGGCATGACACATTAGTATACGGTAGGTTGTGTCAATTCCGATGTCATTTAGAAGAAGAATGAAATGAATAGCGACCAAGAAAACAACAAGCCCCAGGTATCCAAGTCTGGAAAATTTGCATTATGAACGATTGATGATTAATTAATGAACGAGTCGAGGGGATGATGACAAGGGCTTTTAAATAAGAGGTTTTAGCAATTCAATACCAACAATTATTGCCATTATTGCCGCACGACTTCACAAGAGGCTACACTGCAAACAGCCCAATGTCCTATTTCCAAATCACAAAGAGGGGGAATGGCACCGAATAATGTGGTACTTCTCAAAGAACAAATATGACAATAGAAATGCTGACAGAAATTGAAAAACGGTGTCATGTCATTTCTAGATTGTCAAACGTCAAATCCGAAAGGAATAGCTCGCCCCTTTTTGAAGTCGAAGTCTTCATTGCGATGCTATTCCTCATTGGACAAAATGGTGATTGGACAAATCTGATGGCATAATACCAAGCAGATGACAACAAGACGAAGATTTCCAACACAAAGCCACGATGATACCACAACATGTTTTCACATCTATGGGCCAATTCAACGACGATGTGAAAAAAAACCGATGAGCGAAAGAAGCCATTCCGCTTAAACTAGCCTCAGGTGATGCCTTCACATATGTGAATACCCAAGAGAGACTTCGAATAAGAGCTCGCACATGCACTCCTCCATCTACTGTATTCATGCCTGACCTCTCTTGGACAGGTTTGTTGTGTGTTAAAGCTCACTTTGATTCGTTGTCCCTGCATAGTTTCTAACCAGTCTAGCATACTTACATTACTGAGGAATGAAGCGATGAAGAGGGTGAGCGAGCGAGAGTGAAAAATTCGCCCAATTTTTAGCCCGTCAACTTGGGCTTTATGGCTCCATTCGCGAGCTTCGAGTGGATCAATTGAAAGAGGAACGAGTTACGACCGACCTCAAGTACGTACTTCTGTGGTACAGCGTACAGTAAAACGAAAAGCTGTATAGAAAGGGGAAAAAAGTGAAACCGCTTCCCGTTGGGTGTCCGTGCGCTTGATATCCACTGGATGGAGCATGAAGTGTTCATCAATTGAGTTTGACTGTTTGTTGTTCTTCAATTCAAAGATTCATGAGCTCTTGTCTTGAGTTCGAGAACTTCATCGGGGAACTACTGCATTTGCCCCATTCTAGCTCGATTTCCAAGACTTTGGAAGCACACGTAAAACGAGTTCTTCCATGACGACTCTTCACTCCGTTTTTTTAATGTTTACGTACATCTTTGCCAAGATGGATGTGAGTCAGTGGGCATTTGTGGGGAGAAGCCCGGGGATGAGGACCGTCTCACTTTTCATGGGGAGAGTTTTCGATCAATTTCCGGCGGTGTCCTTTCCGCGTGGCAGGTGGCCTTGTTCTATTGTAATTTGAGCCTTCGTTCTTCAAGGCCAACTGTCGTGGTTCTCACAAGTATTCATCGATGAGTTGCGTGCAGGTGATGAATAAAGTGCACGTACGTAGACATACAACGATTGATTAATATGTCGCTAAAGTTCGATGGAACAAGGGGAGATCTTAGTTTATCCCTTTCGAAATCGTCTTAGTCGTTTCTTACGCCCAAGTAACTGATCAGAAGTTTTAAGTTTGACAACAAAAGCGCAATAAAGCTTAGAGATATAAGCTCAAATTGGAAGAGAGAGAGAGAGACATTCAAAAAGGGTAAAAAAATGCACTGTATTTTTTAACTATCTTCCCACTCGAACGGACTTGATACATTAACAAGAATACTCTGATTGGATAATTAGGCCTTGAAAAAAGAGTTTGTTTCATCTTATCGCTGCTATCCATCCCCATTGTTCATCTTATCAAAAAGTATTTCATAGACCAACTAGTTCAAAGGGAGAGCGAAATAGCGTACGCACAGAAGCTACTACTACTACTCTCTAATTGGATTACACTATGAAACAATAACCCACTCTTCGTGACCTTGCCCAATGCTCATGGACCTCTCAAACCGTGGACGAATATCGTTCTCCAAATCTCCCATTCCCATCACCATCAATTGAGTAGGGCGTTGAAATATGATTATGTCTACTCTTTGAATAACAGGCATACTTTGTGGGTATGGGTGTGGGTAAAACTATATACTAACATAATTTTTGATCGACATCTGCTAATCGAGAAGGCTCTCATTGGCCATATTTGTTTAACTTCTAGCATCCAATGGTTGAAGCTCGCCTCCCAACGGTAAAGATAACACTATTGAGAACTCAATCATCGCAGGGTTGGCAAAAAAATGACTCCAAAACACATCTTTTCCCCCCTCCTTGTCCAGACATATGCCCAGTCCCAGACTCCTCGGGTTGTTCAAGGAGTTTCAAGGAGTTGTTGGCTCATTTTTTGTGTGTCTCCGCTGAAAACCCCACGAAAACAGTCTGAGGTTCGGATGAGTTGAAGAACTCATCAGGGTTATTACCACTCCAAAATGACAGTCAATTAGTCAATAGTGTCTCCACAATCCTCATGCCGTGTACGCACAGACTAACGAAACAGTGTAGGTCTTTACATATATTTCAACAGGGAAAGAACCTCGTTTGAGATAGATAGTCTTCAACGCGGAGATTGTTGGCGCTCACTGGGTTTGAACAATTGAGATGTTCAAGAGGTCCACAAAGAGGTTTTGAGTTTACATGCTTAGTGATGAAACGAATGATTAGTGCCAAGAAAAAATGGAAAAAAAACATTTTGAAACTGTTCAAAGATATGCTTCTTATCTGAAATTTGATTTGATTTGGTGTTGTGAAGGGCCAAGGAGCTTTAAACATTATCCAAGGAGTTTTCCTATAAAAAAGGACCTTCTTGGGAGCGTCAGTACGTAATGCTTCAAGAAATTGACACTTTTATCCTGATTGAAAAACTACTAACCTTGATGCGGAAACAAAATATCCTTCTAAAATTGTGTGCTTTTTGTTCCGTATGACCAAAAAAATCAGCAAAATGGCCAATATACACAAAGTTTAGCAAAAATCAATAACAATTGGGGAATAACACCATTCTGAAGAATTATTTACCTAGCCTTAGTCAAGATGATGATGATAATGATCAGTTAAAAGATCAAGCACAAAAAGAATGCCCGCGGAAACCAAGATGATTCAATTTCAATTGAAATATGTCAATGTGTCTTTATTGTCATATCACCGTCCTTTTGATTGTCTAGCCCCATCTCCGTATGAGTACATGAGGATGGTCAATGCACCGTGTCCCGGTGGTTTTACTTTAGGCGCTAGTACTCCATTGAGGATGTCATGAAAGAAGCTCTAAAGATTGTCTGTATGGCTTGTAAAGATTAAAAGAGAGATCCTTACTCCAGCCATTACGGCTATCAGACTCGCTCATCGTGGCACTTCTAAGGTTGGACAGAGCTGACGAATCCATGCTGAGGGCACTTTATTGTTACGTTTATCCGTTTATTTATCATGCATATTTAAAGTTTGGAGAGATGAACCTCTCGTAATCTTTTGCATCAAAATGTGTAATAACAATTCGATTTTCGTTTTTGCTTCATATGACTAGAATTCTGGAAGACTTCCGTGAACGAGTCTGGATTAATCGCTTCGATAGAAATGGACCTGAAACCTCTTATAAATCGGGGGGGGGCAATAATTTTTGCACACTGTACTATGTCCAGTCTTGAAATGACTTCCATCTGTTCTTGACCTACGAGGCCTCATATGAAGTTTAAAAAGCTTCAATCTCCGAGCAGGGATGCAAGTAAGCCACCTTTTTCTCGTCCAACAACGATATGAAAAACGAAAGTTTTGAAAGTCGTGACCAACCAATACAAAATTTCAATACAGAAGCGAAATCAAAGGGCATTTCTTTGAGCATTTTGGACCGTGAGGAACGAGCAAATCAATCATTTCTGGGAATATTCAGCCGTTCGTTTCGATTGAGTGATGTAATCTACACACGAGGGTTAATTTGCCAGAACACCCTTCTCCCTGCAACATGGCTGGTGGCTTCCTCCTATTTGCGCTCAATTTTGAATTTTGAAAACCATTGCTTTTCCTTCTTCCTCTTGACACTTCGGGGGCAAGAATGCATAAACAATTGTTGACTCATGTACCAAGAAGATTTGAATCCGGCATGCCACTCAAGACACCAAGTTTCAATGAAACCACCTCCTTACCTATCTACCTTCCTTCCTTCCTTCCTTGCTTCTCGAGTACAATACGTTCACACATACTAGTCTATACTCCTCCAGAACCATTTCTGAGAGCTGATTTGCATTTCAGATAGAGATATAAGCCTCTCCGTTGTCGTCATTCTCATCCTCTTCACTCCTGATACCGTCCATTAACCACTCTCACTTCAACTTCCAAATGAGGAGCCCATTTTGTCGTTGAAAAGGAATCTTCAAAAACCCTCATGTGTCTCTTTCGTTTTCGCTCGCCCTCTATTTGATATTTGAATGTACAGCACATCGATAAGGTTCATTAATAAGACAACAACCAGGCGGTGTGGTTGGGGTGTTGAAACTGTGAAAAGAACCATTTGACATGTCATTTTGGCTCTTGGCACCAAATCTCTCTGTGCTTTAGAAACTCTTAATGAGAGAACCAGATGATCAAATTCGAGGCATTCAGGTTAACAAGCAACCTTGGCAAATCTAATGGAGGACTTTTGTTGAATCGAGTTTCATTCTGTGAAGGTGGTCAATTGATTTTTTTTGTCGGTAATTTTGGAAAGAGTATTAGAGTTTTACAAAATTCTGACCGTAGTTTTTGTTAAGAAATCCAAAATACGGTCCTTGCTCTATAAAAGCACGAGAAATTTTCGTGTAACCACTATTTTTTAAACGAATCATCCTTACAACTTTGATTTAGCCACAGTCAACTGGAGAAATGGACAACGAATTGTAAAATTTGTAGCTGTGGTTGGTCTTTAATTGGCGCTATTTCAATTTCTTATTTTATTCAAATCCGTAAACTAATAGCGAACTCAGAATTGCTTCGACTCAGAAAGGATGTCAATTTGGCGGAAAGCTCCTTAGAAGTCCCAGTAAATTCTAGTAATCCAGGTCTTAGCACAAGAGATGAGTGGAAACTCGGCATCATCTTCTATGAATTCATGGAAGCAATTAGCACGGTATTGTCTAATCGGTTTGAAACGCACATTTCATGGACCCGAGAATGCCAACACACGCTAGACCTGCCTTAATATCCTTCTCTCCTCAAGGATCTCTATTTGTTTGGTATTAGGCCTCCAGGTCTTCTATTGCCCTATGTATGTGGATGGTTTCGATCAAAAGTATTGTTATGAAACCAGATTTTAAACGCCTGCTTCAGATTGGAACGGCGATAAACCCCTCACTTGACGAGTACGGGTAGTACCGCAATACTCGAACGTACCTCCTACGTACATAGAATCAGTTCCGAGGCGTCAGTTCTCGCCTGTGATTGGCAATGATGAGTCTGAATATAGGATGAATCAAGCGACGTACAGTCAGTCAATGCATAGAATAGCACAGAAGGGCTCCAGGGGAAATTCGAATCATGCCATGTCAAGTCAAGTATAGTACAATCGCTGGGCGAATAAAGATTAACAAGAACCAACAAAAAATACTCAGTGGACAACAAATGAATCCTGTTGCATCACTCAGCACCAAGCCATAAAGGCTGGAAACGAAGGGGAAAAATGTTTTTTCCAAAGGGATGAATATCAAAGTATTTCATGGGTTAGGTCACGGACTTCTAGAGATGATGTGGACTGCGAACGGGAGCAAGACATTCTTTGCTCCTAAATTGTTCACCTTATTCCAAATGAGCACTTTATTGGACCATAAGATCTTATTAAATACCGTAGATGAACTTGAGCCCAAAACTATGCTTTGGGAACTCAGGAGATACTCGTTTGTCCAAAGTTATGTAATAAACACTACAACAAATACAAATTTTCGGCCTGCTCTTGGTCCGCGAAATAAGCTTTTGACAGCACAACTTTGAAACGAACCACTTAACAACTAAATAATATAAAAATAATCTACCTTTATTGGAAGAAATCTAGGTTTCTTATTTTGTCATTTTAGTTGGAAAAGTGGCTCAAAGTTGCTATGACCAAGGGCAGGCCGATTTGGCACGAAGCTTGTTCATAGTCCATATTGCTAAGCAAACGCTTAGTTTGTAGTTCAAATCTATCTCTCAGAAACAAACGTCATTTTCATTTCTTGGTGCAACCATATCGCCCCATTTCGATTTAAGAAATTAAATCTGAATTATTATCTTCGTTTGCACGTGTTTCTACACAGTTATGCTAATTCTGACCCGATACATCAAAGGAGCTTCTTGGATCCTTTTGGGCTTACAATTAACCACGGTTCATGACCATTGAAGTATCTTAATGTGTGTTGGCACAATCATGACAAGTTGGTCGATTACAATGGGCCAAATTCATTTTGAGACATTTTTACGATGCAATGCTTGTGGTCATTTGTATTCTTGTCCGAATAATTTGGGAAACAGACACTCTTCAGATAGGTTGACCATTCTTTCTTTCTCTTTCGTTTCAGAGGGAGTGCAAGAGTCTCAGTTGTAAGGTGTTGTCAGTGTAAATGAAAAATATGCCTTAAGGAGTTAGAGAATTCAAACTACTCTTCATATTTCTCAGATTGACTTTTTTCCAAGAGTTTGAAAAGCATTTTTTTAGCCTTTTCAAAGGCATTCTACTTTAAATAGATGAGCTTTTTGAGTGTAATGATTCACTTCTGAACCCAATAATGAATGCCTCATACTGTTGTAAAGATTATTATACGCCAAGTAAGCTAAACAGACGTGCGTGTAGGTTTGTGGGCATTTTTGACTGATTAGCTGAAAGAAGGAGGGTTTTTTTAGCGGAAAAAAGAGATGGATTTGTGGCTAAATCGAAACTACACTTTTCTCAATGAGTAGAATGGTTTTAGTTCCCCGATCCATGTTACAAATATATTAAAATAAACTATTATAATAATATATAAAATTATCAAATTATTATTAAAATAAAATATTAATTTTTTATTGATACAACCCATAGTGAGCACACATCATCCCCTGGATTGTGCGTCCATTTCTCTTTTAGTCGTGATTATCCACTACTCGATTATATCTAGTCACCTTTTACTATAAAATGAAGGATTTTGAGTCACTTTAATCTGCTTTTCATTTTGAAGCAACTTACTGGGTTCTTAGATTTGCCTTTTTCTGCTTTTTTAAATCCTTTCATAGTCATGCCTTTCCATATTTTGCATTTGTAAGATTTTCTCTAAGTCTTCATTCTTTGAATTTTCTTCCTATTAACGTAATGGTGTTGCAGCTTGGAACTTCTAACATAATTTACTACCATTAGACACAATCTCCTGCCTATGTATTGCTAAGAACAAGCTATTGCTTACCAAGAACCGGAAAAGTCACATACTTATAAAAAGTCAGTATCCCAAAACCCAAACATTAGTTGTCAACCTAATCTGGTTATGATCAAAAACTTCCTAAAAGATTAATCTATCTCCCTAGATTGAGCGAGTTGGAGAACCACAAGCAAGCCAAAATCCATTGTTAGTGACTTGTCAAACTAGCTTGCATGAGAATTTTGTAATTGTTTGCAAATGTAAGACAAAACCTCAGTGACTCAATTTTCAAACTAATCGCTTTTTTACTTGATTAATCCAGACAGTTGCAAACATATTAAGTACCAAGTCAGGTATTTAGCATGGCTGAAATATTTGGCAAAGGGCAGAAATCCATATCTTTGAGAGACCCTAAATTTTGTAAACCTCCATAGAACCTAAAATATCTTTGCACGGTAACATTCAACAACTTACTTTTTTAAGTAATTTTTCCGCCACAAAATGTCCCATCTTTTCGACAGCGTCTTCAATGTCTGGAAGAGTTCGAAAGAACTGGAGAGTGCTGGCCATAAATGGTGCCCAGAGCTCAAAATCGACCATTACGCTCGAAGTCTATTGACTCTTAATGCCTTTTCTGTGCGAAATTCGTGACAGTTCAATGCTAGTTGACTCTACGAATATGGAAAACCATTGGGCATCCTCCTAGTCACCATTACGATTGTGTAGTTACCCAGAAACGTGTCTCCTACACAACTTCGTCCTTGATAGAGTGGTCTCATGAACATCTTGCCATATATATTTATCATTTGAGCATCAAGAAAACAATCACGATTACATGTCTTCAGTGCTCCATTTGTACGCCTCTTCTTGGAGCGCTACCCGACTGTTCTTCTTTTCAAAGAGTTTCTTCTCAAAACCACTGGATCGGTCTACGCCATCCCATCGATAACCAGGGAGAATACCATAACGGTTTGGCGGGGGTGGGGGCCCATTATAGCTGGGATATTCTAGAAAAGATGAACAACGCAATGAAACATTCAGCTAGGTTTCTTCAGATTCAAGACGAACATTTCGTCGTAATTGGTACTAGATGTTGATGAATGCTTGACACAAGTGAAGAGAAACTATGGGCAAGAGCACGAAAGAATACCATGTAAAACAGATCCTCCGCCGGATAACCTAATGAAAGGCGATCATCGGGTCTGTCATGTAGCAATGAAAATTTTATTCCAGAGAGATCAAAATAAGGTTTATTAACTCCATACTTTGGCTTTGCATGGTCCCCTCGTTCAATATGCAACTGAATTGAAACGCTTCCAGCCTTGTTTGGGACAAACTTATGAGGCAACCTTGTTTTGGCCGAGTTCTTTTGTCACCATTGTATTTGGCGGGCAAGTTCACATTTTGCCATGAACCCCATGGGAGATGGACTAGAATACTGTGTTCAAGAAAAAAAAATCGTACACAAGTCAAATGAGACTGTTCCAAGGTCGCTACAATTACGCATTTCAATTTTTAGCTCGATTGAACGACTGGGTCAAAAGTGATGCCCTTTCAAAGCGCAGTAAATATCAGAGCACAGAATGGACTGATTACCAAAAGAGGGCTTGCTCATATATTTTCTATAGAGTTATTTTGTGACCTGTGAGAGGGGTATAAGTTTGGACCCAAAGGTTCGATCAAGCTGAAAATTGAAAGACGCAATGTGTCCGGTTGCATTTAAAATTCACTCTAAACCCTGACATCCCTGTCCATATTCCAATGGATCATGAACTTGCCTAACTAACTCGATCCAAAACTACGAATTTCCATCATTTCTTGGTGGATCTTAAGTATGCCTCACATTCGTCAGCGAATTTCATTTAAGCAACCGACGTTTCCTGCTGCTAGCTGTATTTCTCCAATAGTTTGTTTTTAATCAACCTGTCTCATTTGTTGACTTGTCAGGACTACCAATGACAAAAGTGCTATCAAAAAAAAAAGTGTGCGCAGATTCCCACTAGCAGGTATATCATGTCCAAAACGAAAAAAAGAAAAAAAGAAACACCATTCAATTAAATACTTGAATATGAATTGCAAGGAGAGTAGAATAACTCTCGGCGGCACAGGAACAAATAATGTTGAATCGTGGGTGAGAACGAGTAAATGCGCGAGTGATTCATTACATAAGGATGTAAAAAAAGTAATGATTCATCCTTTTGTAAAAGATATTTATCTATTTTTCTACTTTGTCTAGATTTGGGCTCGACTTTACTTGGCTCATTTGCCATTCTGACTTTTGCTATCTTGATATTGGCTTGTCGTGACTTCATTCCGATTTTGGCGACGACAATGGAGAAAAAGTCGATTTTCAAATATAGGATGAGAGAAAGCTCAATTTGACATCCTGGTCAACCATGACATAACCCTTCCAAATGTTTTATCCATTTCGCTCGTCTAAATCGTTCTTCACTTTGCCAAGATTATCATGTACTCGTATACAAACTTATTCAAATGCACCTGGACCTGTTTCGGATGTCGGCAACAATTAGTTTCAACTCTTTCTCTTAGAAAAGGAACCAGGTTTCTTTTGAGAGGCATTTACATCCCTCATTTAAAATGGCCCTCTCGATTTCGATCAAATTTAGCTTGCAATTTATAAGATATGTCATGTTTCTACGCTCTTTCAAGATACGTGAAGCTCGGATTCAGTATTGGCATTGCTTAGCTAGTCTTTAGATTTGAGCCAACGAAAATGTCATGTTTATCGGTGATGCAGCACATTAGTTTCATTCTACCTGCTTCTTTTAAGCCCATTTTTTGAAAGGAATGGTTTTCTCTTCACCGCTATTGTTCTTATCAATTTTGTCATATAGCCGGGCAATGGATGAAAACCTAGTTTCCATGGTTTTGGGAGAAGAAAAATCCCTGATTCCTGGACCTGAATTACGGTTCAATGTCCTGTATGGGCAGTTTTGAAAGTCGAAGCCAATGAAACGCATCAGGTCGCTTCAGTTTAAGCCCTTTACAAAATCATGAAGAGCTATTATTAACTTCTGTTTCGGATCTCACTGGTTGCGACGTTTAAATGAGTTTGAATAAATTAATGCACTGAAGGACAATTTTATAAGTTAAGAGTCTAACGAAGTCACTCTATTCATTTCTCAACTACATTAGTGCTAACAACTTTACGATTAAAGAGGACATACAGCGTGGCCATAAATAAAGACGATTTAACAATCAACATTGGAAACCTAATCGATAAGTAAGTCAAACCAAAAAAAAATCCCACCGACATGTTTGGATCTTATTCATCGGTTAAGGTTTTCAGCCAACAAATTCGACTCCATTCCCATTGCCAAAGAGACAGGAGGACATTTCGTGAAGCCGCCATAACTTGCTTCTACATCGTCAAAGTGTGGCAAAGATGGCGATTGAGTGTAACGTGGCCTTCTCTCCTTACACGTCAACAATGCTTGCTTGAAATTGTTGAAAGTCCGAAAGTCAAATGAATTCTTTGCCGTTATTTTCGGCCACCCTGTTAATCTGTTAAAAATAAGGGCCCTTAACAATATTAGTTCAAATATTTTTTTTTTAAAGTTAACTTTGGTTACTTCTTCCTTGCTCTTCGGGTAATTGTTGGTCCTTCAAATGTATTTTCCTTCAAACTTGTTCAGAACTACCCGAATCGTGTGACTGATCATCTACGCTTGTAAAGTCTCATGGTTGGTTACTACTACTTACTCAGGCCTTTGGCTCTTTTCGCTTTTTTCTTTTTGATGAATTGCAGCATGGGATCTTCCTCGCGCTCAATGGCTCTAAGGTGGGCATCCAGATCGGTATCATCCGCATCTCGAGTCAACGGCTTACTCATCTCGTACAAGTCTGTATTGATGCGTTCTTGGATTTTTTCTGCCTGAACAACACTTTAAGAAGAAGCAAAGAATGTTATCATGGAGATGCGGGCGAGACGCCAACCAAAGTCATCCCCATATGGGCTTACCCTTTGCTCCAACGTGAATACTTGGCTTTGACTTCTTCCGTGATCTCGTGTTCCTTTTGCTTCTGTTCTTCTTCCTCAGCTTTGGCTTTGAGGCGTCCTCGTACTTGGGTTTGAGCATTGCGCCCGGACACATCGGAACTGAGCTATAAAGCAAGAGTATAATGTTGAGTGAACAAGTCTCAAACTCTCTCTTCTTCTTCGTCAAACTCATGTTTAAAATGCCCTCCTGATCTACATTATCTACTCCGGGCTAATACGCCATTTCAGGTATTCTAAGCGGGAAAACAAGAAACAAATCATGTCAAACTTAGAGCCAGTATAATACGTGATTACATGGATGAGATTCTCATTCCCAAGACGGGACTTTCCATGGTAGTGTGGCGGATGGAGTGATCCGCCGATGGTAGGTTAACTGATTTATTAGACAGCAAAAGAAAGTACAATATACAGTATATAGAGGGAAAGAGCTAGTACTACAGGGACGGCAAATGGGAAAAAGCGGGAAAAGAGGCGAACCAAAGGGCAATAGTGTAGTTCTCAAACACGGCTCTTTTCTGTCTTGCAATTTTGTTAGGTTAAAAAACCTAAAAAGTGATCATTATTTGATCCTGAAGATTGAGAATTGCTCATTAAGGGGGACCATTTTTCAGGTATTATTTGTTATTCATAATTCAAGTTTCGCACGATTAAAAGTAGAGCATCAATTGAGAGGGGTGCGTAAACGTTCAATGACATTTTTTTTAATTTTTTATATATAAAAATGATATCCAAAACTTTGGGTTAACTAGGTTGCAAAAAAACATTTCATCTAATTGCTCGATGAAAAAATTAATTGGCTGAATGTAACTAAAATTACCTGTACATAGAGTATCCTCCAACTGTCAAGAAACCTTACCTTTATTTCATTATCATCATCATACTAACTAATTTATATCTTGCTCGGCTACCCCTTGCCACAGAGGTTTCCGGTGAGCACAATATCTTGACAAATACATGAACTTGGCCAAATTTGAGCCCAAAATCATGCTTAGAGTACTCAGGAGATGTGGTCAAAGTCATGTGGTAATCACGACATCAAATTTGAATTTATGGCCTGCTCTTGGTCAGCGACATAGGCTTTTGACAACATTTCTTTGAAACACACCACTTTACCAGAAAAAAAAAATTGCCTTTAAATGAGGATATGTAAGTCTCTATTTTTTTAACTCTATGTAGAAAAGTGGTCCAGAGTTGCTGTGACCAAGAGCAGGCCCATTTGGCGGGAAGCTCGTTCACAGGCCATACTTGTAGAAGTTCGTGGACTAGCAATCAGAATTGTCAAGTTGGCAATCCTGACAGAATTCATCCCCAAAAGAGGCAATGACACTGACTATCCCACTTTTTAGTTGTTTAACCTTTTTGAAATGTGCGATTATGTATCAAATGAAAAGCTTTTTACGGGACAGACACAGGAAGGCGACGAAACTTATCACCCGTAGTGGCTTTGAATTAGTAACTTTTCAGACCCAGCTCCTTTAAAGGTGGATTGGTCAGAACTAGAGGACTAGTCCTCTAGTCAGAACACATGACTGGGGAATTGGACGTGGTAGATAGAGGTCCGGCGCCCCGGGCTCATCACTCCATGAGGCTCAAATGTCAGTATTCTATACCACAATCAACCACCAGACTCACCGTTTCAAACATGGCCCGCTCCTTAGCTCTCAAGGTGGATAATTCGTGCTTCAGAGCCTTGGCGTTTTGCAATCCGGCCTTCTTGCCGTCCAAAGTTTGACTGAGTGCCCCGTCCACGGCAATTGTGGGCTCAGCCTCTTCCGTCTTGATCCGTCGTCGAGGCGGCGACAAGTCCTCGGCTTCCACCTTGACCTTACGGCGGGGTGGCGACAGATCCGGACCCCCATCCCGATAATCATCGAGCGGACGTCGACGAGGCGGCGACAAATCTTCCGCCCTTTCCCGTGAATGATCAGGAGCCCGTCGGCGAGGCGGAGACAAGTCTTCGGCCTCAGTTTTGATCTCGACCCGGGCCCGTGATCGAGGGGGCGACACGGGCTCACTCCCAGAACTGTCATGGCGTAATCGGGGCGGGGAGGCGGCATCACTGGCAGAACTGTCATGCCGTGGGCGGCGACGCACTGTGAGGGGACTTGAATGGCTAGGAGGATCATCTACGGGTTCGGATTTGATGCGGCTTTGCTCGGTTGAGTCGAGGGGTTCGGACTTGATGTTGGACACACTTTGGAAGTTGCTGGTAACAAAGCGCTCTTTCATGATTTCAATGTCGGGGCGTTCATCCACGATGCCGGCTACTTGGGGGCGTTCTTCCTGAGTTTGGAAGCGTTCGTCCGCTTCATCGTCGTCGTCGTCGTCTTGGATATCGGGCTGACTGATAGAATGGGTCTTCGAATTTCGACCCGGGAAGACATCCGTTTCGTCGATGATGCGGAATCTGAAACGGGTGTATCTTCAGTCTGGATCATAATCGAGAACTAAAGAGGGAACTTTAGACCCCCCCCCAAATAAATGAATAACTGGTGCGGTCAGAACAGCCCGGATGGGTAGGGAGGTGTGAACGAGGCCAATCCCATATTTTCAACCATGCCCACGAGAGCTCCCGGGACCGAAACCCAATCTGATTCGGGACTATGACACTGCCGGGCCAGAGAAGGAATGGACTTTTGATCCTCGGGCAGACTTTCAAAGGTACTTTTGATATTCTTTGAATCAAGCCAAAGATCAGCGACCATACACTGAAAGTTGTTAGCTAAAACATCAACCAAATACATATATTCGGCCAGGGGAAAAAACGGAACAAATGGACAAAGATCCAAGAAAAGCCCACCAATCCCAGTCTGCTTTCGTAATTTTCGATCTAGGGTAAAAAAAAAAAGAAATGGCTTGGACTGCCTGGTCTTCAATGGTCTATGCCGACCTGTTTGTGCGATTATGTTTCCATGTCATCAACGTCAACATCAGCCTTGGATTGATTCATTTTCGATGGCAATTTCACTCATTGCCTTTCTTGGACTACTCGGCGACCCAAGTCCATGGATGAAACCCATGCGCAAGGTGAAGGCGGGGGCATAACCTTGCCCATTCTTCAAGACTGTTGGCTATCCGGGCCACCCATCACGCCCACCCTGAGCCATGATACGCTGAGGTGGTGAGCTTGAAGGTTAGGATGGGTGGTGCACTTACCCGCCGCCCGATTTGACCTGGGCCTTCTGCTTGAACTTCTTCTTCTTCTTGGGTTTGGGCGTGGGGTTGAGGGGGGATAAGGCCGAATTGTGGTGCGTACTTTTCGGGTCCGAGGACAAGTACTTCTGGAGGTAATCCAATTTGGAACTCATGGCCCGCCCACTGGGTCTGACTCGCACAATGGAAATGGGCCAATACTAACCACCCCGGCAGGGAGCGACTAGCTTTGGGCTCCAACCAAGAGTGGGCAGTTCGGTAATCAGGTCTTCGGGCTCAGGGAATTCTGCCTTCAACGCCTTCAACGCCTTCAACGCCTTCAACGCCTTCAACCCCAGGCCCGTTTGTTTATTATGGTCAAAATCAATGTCAGCCATGAGAAAATCTTCGGGTGGGTATCATCGGCTTAATACACCTTGGGCCCCGAATAGCCATTCACAAGCAGGCATAAGATTCTACGGGATGAGCTTAGGTCATTGAGGACGAGTGGGTCGGGCATTTTCTTTTCAATTTTAAGTCAGGGCCAGCCGCCATGCGAAATAACCCCGCGGGCTAATTTGATTCTCCAGTACATTTGGGTGAGATCGAAAAACTGGGCCTGGTATCCAATGTGGGCTGGTTCATTGGCCAATCATGATGGCATGCGTCAGGCCCACTCAGAACCTCACATGGCTTCTTGACTGATCGGCCTAATAAGCTAATGTATTCCAATTAATCGTATCATTAGGGCTTGTCTAGACAATGCGTTCAGGAACAACTGACGTTATTCCAAAAATCAAAGACAACATGCCCAGTCAAAACCCCACTGTGCATGTATTGTATTTTGACATTTATTTCATTTTGCTTGCTGGTCTAAGCAAATAACATTGTGATATTGAGCCAATTTGATAGTGCGTTTACCGAATCATACCAAACATGTTCATTTTGTTCGGTTGTGTAACACAACTCAATCAAAATCATTAGATCATTGAAAATTCAATGGGCGGATGCTGCGAGTTGACTGCGATGTTTGTCTTAGTTTTCCCTCCCCAAAATGCCCCAAATCAGGGTGCCGGACCACATTTTCCTTAAATTTCTTTCACTTGACTTGCTCTATGCATGCACCGGATCGACTCCTCGTCCCGATTTTACCCCAAGCCGCGGAATTTGTAAACTATTGAAAACCGTCTCAGGCCATGTGTGTAAAACCATTAACCGCTTTTTATCGTTTGGCTGAGGCCATGCGTTTCCAACGCTGCCTAGCCTAATCTGGCCAGACTGAGTGCGAAGGCCGTTCAGGCCAAGTTCAGGCCGCGCCTGGAAAATGTTTAGATAAAAAAGTTCCAAAAAAGGCAACTACGGGCTTTCCACTCAAGAGTGGCGACTGACCCTATCATTCCATCTACAAATAGTCCTCATATCGAACCTTTTTGGCATTCAAGCCGCAACATGAACTCCCATTGAGCATCAACATCTTATATCATGAGCTGGAATGACAAATTTAACCCTTTGAGGTCAATATTTAATAGCCAAAAAGCCAACTTAACCATCCTCGGAGAAGTTTTTAGCCGCCACCCTCGAACGACCCTGGTCGCTGGTCTGATTCAGTCTTTCACTCCTAGGCATGGAAGTCTCTTCAACTGAGTGGACGCCGCCTTGAGCCATCCTCGAGCGCGCCCGCAGTTTGTCACCGTGTTCAGGCACAGTGTCCTGCACACCTTAAAATGTGCCGACGTCGATGGAGCGGCGTTTTGGTCAGTGAGGCCAATTATGCTTTTTTGATGCCCAAAAACTTTGTCATTTGGCCATTATGGTACGTATTTCAATCCCTCAAGCTCATCAATCGCCTTTTTCTTCACATGGTATATTCATGATTTAGCAATATTGGGGAAATGCAGCATTCTTCAGCTGGCATTTCATAATTGTTAACAACGGTGATAGAAAAGCATTGACGCATTCAATGTTTGATCAGGGTTCAGTTAAAGTCTAAGCCAAAAAAAATTCAATGATTGTCTGTTGAAAGGAACTGGATCTTTTATGAAAGTGCTCGATAACAAAAGTTTCCTGATATTGGTGATATTTTTACTGTTTAGCATGCTTTGCGTAGCAGGTTCGAACCTGGGACTGAACTTCAGACTGTGTGATTGAAATAATGTCTGGGCTATACAGACTCAAACCTCACTATCCTGGCGCTTCATGACCCATTTAGTGCCATCCAGTAGCTGACCATCGCCATTAACCTTTGTTGATGGCCACCATTGACCCCATGAAGTAACCACCGAGATTCAATTCAACATTGTTGTTGCCGGTAACAAAATAATAGAGACAACCCATTTTAAGGATAGGGAATTTGGTTTGGCAAGACACAGAACTAGTGTGGTGCCATATAGCCCTCATATGACTACCCGAGCTTCATTTCAGTTCATTGTGTGCCCAAGCCCGATGGCCTTGTAGTCAAAGTAATCCATTTGATCGATGCCAGATGCAGGTGGCCATCCTCCACTCTCAAGACATAGTCGACCCTCTTTCACCCACCCTTCTGACTTGTCTGACCGATCTCATCCCGTCAAGCCTGACAAACCGGCGTCCTGGGGTCTTGGCCTGCTCGTCCTCGTTCTCGCTCTGGTTGAGCTCCTGCCCACGGCCTGGGTCTGACCCGTCTGACCCGTCCGCAGAGCATCGAGTCCAGTGCGTGGTGCGAGGTACCTTCAGGGAGTCCGTCAGTTGACTCAGTTCATCCTCGATTCTCGTGGTGAGCGCGAGTGTGGGACTGCTCTGTGAGTGAGTGAGTGTGTCTGTGTGTCCATGGGCCAACGAGCCCATCCGAAGTGAAGATTGAGGAGCGAGAGAAAGGGGGACCCCCAAGTTAGACACGCCCAGTCCGTCCGCCCGGCCCCTTGGTACGCCCCCACACGCCCCCACACGCCCCCACACGCCCAGTGAGTCTTGTTCCCACTATCCTCGTTCGTGCCTCCCTTATTATGAAAGCGTCATGCCATGATGTCATGGGGAAATGGAAAACTGAAGGTGGGAGGGTGGGTCCGTTGAGGGTCCGTTTCACCCGGATCCCGCGGGTGGCTGAGTATTACGCCAGTCCCGGTGGGCTCAGGCCAGCCAGGCCCAGAGTGAGAGGGGAAACGGAATCCATTCGATCCAATTTAGATGGCATTGGAAGGTGTGCACGTTCCTTGGGCAGTTAGTTCGACTCTCGAACCTTGTCCGGTTTGGACACTGCCTTTTCAAAGCAGGATTGAAGTGGGGTCAGGGGTTTTCGACTGGCATCTGGGTGAACTCCGTGAGTCAGTCATGCCATCCAGTGGCTTTTTGGCTACTCTGGCCAGGCCCAGGATGGAACCAATCAAGTCTACCTTGTTCTCAATGGCCGACCGACCGACCGACCGACCGATTGGGTGGGTAACCTGACCGCACAAAGACCATTCAATCCTGTTACGGCGATTAGCTCGCACATCTCAAGAACTAGCCAGTTGATAGCCCACACGCAGGAGCATTACGTTCATCCCGCCTGACCTCATTTTTTTGGCCTGGTTGTGTTTTTTGCTGGGATATTTCATCGATTCCCAGCCTCCACCTGTTCAGGCCAGACGAACTAGCTATTCCAATGCAGCCGTCGGAAGTCGGAACCCAGTCTTAATGCGCTTTCTTTCCGTTTTTTTTTGTTCCAGTGACACATTGGGGTTGAGTGCTCTTCCGCCATCCGATGGAGGTGGAGAGCGCCTTGGTTCCCGGCCTGAATGGGGCCCAGGCCGCCACCGGCGGGTTGTCGGGCACCAGCCTGGCCCGCGCTCAGAGCATGACGGTGGACCTGGCTTTGGCCAACGAGATCTTTGACCGTTTTTGCAACGCCACTACGCTCAAATTCAAGTGCTACCGATACCTCTGCGAGGTCCTCAGGGTCAAACCCGGCCCCCTGCCTTATTTCTATCCACGCTTAAAGTCCAAGCTCAAGTCGTGGAAAGCGCTCGCGCTTTGGACCAAGTTTGACAAGCGGACGTCGCACAAGGTGTACAAGGGCGGCAAAGCCTGCGCCGGTCAGCGCGTGCTGGTCATCGGCGCTGGCCCGTGTGGCTTGCGCACCGCCATCGAAGCCCAACTCTTGGGCGCCAAAGTGGTGGTCCTGGAAAAACGGGATCGATTCTCCAGGAATAATGTGCTCCATCTCTGGCCCTACAATATTGTGGATTTGCGGGGTTTGGGCGCCAAGAAGTTTTATGGAAAGTTCTGCGCCGGATCCATTGACCATATCAGTATCCGACAGTTGCAGTGCATCCTCTTGAAGGCCTGTCTCTTACTCGGTGTGGAAGTGTACGAGAGTGTCGGGTTTGAAGGCCTAGTGGAACCCACGGACAGCGAGACCGGGTGGAAGGCCCGAGTGTCGCCCGAAGACCACCCGCTCCGACATTACGAGTTCGACCTGTTGATTGGGGCGGATGGGAAACGAAATACGCTCACCGGTTTCAAGCGTAAAGAATTTCGCGGCAAATTGGCCATTGCCATCACAGTGAACTTTATCAACAAACGCACCGAAGCCGAGAGTCAGGTGGAAGAAATTAGCGGTGTGGCATTCATATTCAATCAAAAGTTCTTCAATGACCTCAACGAGGCCAAGGGGATCAGTTTGGAGAATATCGTTTACTACAAGGTAAGACTTGTGCAAGCCTCCCTTTGATATCGCCCCCTTTTCTCCGTCGCACAACCGATCCAGACTCCTAAAATGCCATCCGTATTTATTCAGAACACTTGTTTACCGGGGGGGGGGGCGGCTCTTGACTTACCGTATACACTACTTGACTGGCCATTGTGTAGCAGCTCTTGTCCCGTTTGAATGACGTAGATATTCTGTGCGGTTTCTACTACTGCCTGAACAACAGAGCCAAGGAAGTAAACAAAAGTGTCTCTCTTTTTGTCCATTGAGAGGAATGCTGGATGCGCTTTTTATCTGTTTCCCGACTCTTATCGTAAAAAAGCTAAGAGTAAGTTTGCCCTTCCATCGGCGAAAATCATGTTTTCTCGGTGCAATATTTCACTCGCCAATGCTAGAACGTGAAGTTTGGCATTTAAAATCTGGGCCGAATCGCCCCACATTGATCTATCTTATCGTGAAGACCCATGACTCATTCACATCTTCTTGAAAGAAAAGCGTTCATCTGATGTTGACCTTTTGTAGTGATCGCCAGACTTGTTTGACTTTGGCTTGTAAATTCATCGATTGATCCGGCCTGACCAATCAATACTCACACATGTTGTTGTCTCGTGTTTTTACATCGGCATTTATTGGGCCTCACAATGAATCGTCGGAATTCAGTCACTAGTCTAATCCTCTTACGAACTGGATGGCATTCCTCACAATGACTGAGCGTTCAAGGTCCTTGAATCGTTTTGACGTTCTCCCCAAAGGTTCTCTCGGGTGCCCGAGATCCAATAATTTAGGCAGGAGCTAATGCAACAAATGGAGAGAAAAAAAAAAAACGAAACAAAAAACACTTGCCTTGGAATGTTGATGAGAAACTTGATATTTAGACTGTTTTGAGTCGATCCAAAGGCTGCCAAGGACAAAAATTACTGGCCGCGAAAGAAGGTCCAATCAGTCAGCTAATACTACCTACGGGCTCCCAATCCATCCTTGAACATCTTGTCATTGAATCTGAACGAAAGGGTGCAAGTCTTAAGCTCGTGTGTTTATGCTAATGAGATGATCATGTGTGTAACACCAACCAAAGGGAAAAGTGCGCCTGTGAAACTTCACTTCATTCAAATTTCTTTGAGAACTTGAAGAACAGAACCTCAACGAGCCCAAATGAAAAGTAAACAGCTTCTAAAAACATAACAACCCCGTGCAGGTCTTCTACTGACAACAGCCGCATCGAGCAAAGGAACTGCCTCATTTGCGGTTGATCGGTCGTTTCACGAAGCGGGGAAATCTGGCTGACTGACTGACTGACTGACTGACTGACTCCCTTAACGAATGCACCTTCACATGCATTAGACGCCAACGAATTTGTCTTGTAGATACTGCATTAGATGGACCATGGACCTCTGTCTCTCTTCTTTTCTTTTACCTTGGCACAGACACACACACACTCACACATTTGAGAGAGAGATAAAGAGAGAGAGAGAGAGAGAGCCTTCTTTGTTGCACTGTACTTGAATGTGCGCTCACAGTTGTGTTTGCTTTGGCCTAGTTTGTTGGCTGAATCCTATGAGAAAAACGCCAGGACTATTTCTGGCCGGTATTTTCCCTTTTTTGTGGCCCCGGGTTTGGAATTATTCTTCATCGTTATTGTCCAACCAGTCAAGCAGTGATCAATGGTTTTACCTAAAACCAGACTGTAGCTGGATTATCTTCCTGACTTGGGATCATTGATGCGCCGCTGCTCTTTGTAGGAGGAAGAAACCTTTGGAAGTGGCCACTTTGGCAGCCGCGTTTTCCTGGTTTGGATGGCCAGGAAATATGACCCCTTGAAAAATCATTACCACCAACCTTTCAAAGAGAAATTGCTTCAAGAGTGAGGTTCTATTCTGGAGGTGCACTTTCATATTTTGTGTCATCCAACTTGAACAAATATGTATTGGTTTTCCTGCCAATGCCGCCAATTTTGACATTCTTATCGTAGTTAATTGCAGGTTAATACCATCTCGAATGGACAAAAGTAATAGCCAGCAGGAGCAGAAAATCATTAGGAAACAAAGTGATCCACAAATGATGGCCTATCAGAGAAACAGAGAGGAGACATGAAGCGAGTCAGCCGTTGTTATTTTTGAGGGCCAGCTCGTGAATAATCATTTTATGGGGCAACTCCTGGTTGGCCTTGATCGCCATCGAAGAGACGAGCGTATTCGTAACGGAAATTATCCCAATCCAACGAACTTTCAAGGAAAGTGGGCGACCATTGGGTGCCTGGCTGACTGACTGACTTACTAACTGACTGGCCCATCAATCAGAAGAATTCCGAGTACCCACCGTTCGAAAAAAAGAATAAGAAGAATCGTTCAGTGAGAACATCTATGTATGAACTTCTCAGGACGGATTAGATTCCACTTCAGTTAACTAAATGAGGTTATTGAGAAGAATTGGAGGATGTTACTTTGCGGACGTGTTTAGCTATATTATTCCTTGCCTGAATTAACAAGAGATGGGTCTGTGAGTGACACACGTGAGCTGTAATGCTAAAAAATAAGAAAGGTTAGAACATATTGATGACAATGTTTGAGAACCAAACAATACTATTTACACCCAATGACAATGATGAGTTGAAACAGACATGCATTTCTACTAAATGTTTGAGGTATCTCCAATATGAAGTGAAAGATGGTTGTAACCATTGGTTCAAGGACCAAGTCGTGGGCCAAGATTGATGGAAAATTCCGCTGAAAGAGGGCCTAGATCCAAGGATTACATTGCTCATGTGGGTCGGGATGATACTATTTACCAAATATGGAGCCAGAAGCACCCTCATTTGCCGTTGGTGTTGGCCTGTCCAAAAGTTGAGAAGTTGTGTACATATTTGGAGGCAGCTTCTCAATCCTAGAATTCTCAACCCTAATGTGAAAATCTATTCGCTATGAATTTGATAACACGACCATGTTACCACAGCTGATGAGTTCGTCTTCCTTCTTCCATTTTCAAGAATGTCATTCAAAAGGAGAAATAGAAGCGGAGTAAATTGCGAGGCGCTAAGAATGCACATTTTTGGCCATCGTTGCCAAAAAATGCCGAGTGCTGAGGAATAAATGCATGGAGAGTGAGGATGAATCACAGGATCACTTACAAACACTCAAATTGATGTTCATTTCCCCGAAGCAGAACATGAATATCGGTGGCATGCATGTACTATTCGTATGCCAGTTTTTGAGAACTACAGGAGGGGCTCGAAGCGCGCCTCTCT
>NC_081450.1:15481199-15507194 GCF_007210705.1 Tigriopus californicus
ACCCCACCCACGTTTCCACGGTGCAAAATCAAGTTAATTTATTGGTCTACAATTCACTTTCAGGATGAGACGCATTACTTCGTGATGACGGCCAAGAAGCACAGTCTCCTCGAAAAGGGAGTCCTCATCACCAACGAGGCCGACACGGCCAAGCTGTTGGCTTCCGACAATATCAATCAGGATGCTTTATTCGAATACGCCCGTGAGGCCGCGGACTTTGCCACCAACTATCATTTGCCTCATTTGGACTTTGCCGTGAATCATTATGGCAAGCCTGACGTGGCTATGTTCGATTTCACCTCCATGTTCCAGGTGAGTTTGGCTTCTAATCCATGGATTAGGGATTTACACGAGGCTCGTTTTCCCCCTGTCTACTAGATAGTAAGGCAAAAACGGAAAGAGGGGGATTTTGATTCGATTGTATTGTAACACCTTTACGAATGATTCATCCAAAAGATGGGACCAGAGAAGAAGGTATAAAAATATGCTAGCTCGAGTTTTTGTACCATGGATGTTACTTAGCCTCCTTGCACAGTCCACGATACATTGTTTTATCCAAGTCGAGCTCGCCATGCCTGTAACCACACACCAAGTCGATATCGAGATCTAGCGGGACGTGTTTTTTAGAGAAAAAAAGGTAACGTCCGTTTTATAACTTGATTTTCGCTCCCCTCCCTAGCCTCTGGCCAACGGAATTTTAGTGCCGAAATTGGCCTCGGATCTAAATATTTCAATGGCAAAAGAATTTCGGCCCTGGGTTGGCGTTGGCTGCATGTGGGTAGTATACCGGAAAAGAGGGTTTTCACGATGAATGGCTGATTATTTTGACAAGATCAGCCCTCGTCAAGCATTGAAATGGAAACTCTCCCGCCTTGTACGTAGTTCGTTCACGACAACAGGCCCCGAGCTGAGATGATTGTCGTTGTTATTCTCACAATAAAACAAGGAAAGGATTTTTCGGACAGGCGAAGAGAAAACGACGTAAATTTCTTTTTCCGAGACATTTTTGATTCAAGCCAAGATGAACATGGGAGTGTGTCGCATATTTTTCTTCGAAATAGAAATGCCAAAATGAGCATCGGCTAGAAGGAGCAGGAGGAGAAGGAGGAGGTTCTCTTACTGGCCAGACGAGACACACAGAGAGGGGCATTCATTGTATGTTTTATAAACATTTGTCGAGCCGTCGAGAAATTGAGAGCGAACGAACGAACGAACGAACGAAGGGCGTTGGTCTGGTTCCGTGAACTTTAAAAAGCCTCATGGACGCCAATTGAACTCACGACTGAACCCACCCACTGTGACTGTTATAATGTCTCCATCGACCCTTTTTTTTGACGGAAGGGGGGGGGGGAAGCCAGGACGGACATTTTATTTATGATATTGATGCATGCTGGGTGCTCTCATACTCGATCGCAGGGGATATCATTACAGCAAGTCCGACCGACGGCTTGGTCACATTTCAAATCAGAATGTCTGTCTCAAAGTGCAACTCAAGTTACTGATTCGTGCTTATGAGGTTCTTATTGAAAGTGCGGAATCATTTTTGTTCAAAACACCAAACCTCGAGAAACTTGACAATTCCTTGGATATTTTCTTCAAAATCCCTCTATTCTCTGAGGAAAATTCATTCAAGAATACGAGAAAAAAGAGAGCAAATGCACGCAAGATGTTCGTCCTACATGTACAATCGATTTTCGGCGCAATTCCTCCGTTGTAAAACGAACAACGAACAGAGCGATTAGGAGCCACCACTTTGTCCCAAAAGAATCTTACGGTGTTGTTGCTCACTCGCCTCTTGTTTCCTTTTGTTTGATCAAAGCGATTGTCTGATTTCAAAGGTATGATGTGAATGGATCCCAGAAAATTGCGAGTCGATGAAATCATCGCATATTCCCTTGAGTCATCAAGTCACAATCCTTTCCCCGGAATGCCAAAAAGCGACGTTGAGTCATTATTGCCATTCTGATAGCAGTTGTGTACGTACAATAATCCATCAAGCTTGTTTGCGATTTGTATTCCGATTCAATTGAAAGAGTGGCTTCGATTGCTGATTGGCAGTGGTGGAGTTCTACGTTCTTAACATGCTCGAGTACGATGATTAAAATGCTCAAATCACCTTGACATGACATACGAGTACTACATATGTTTTGTCTTGCCTGACGAAAGTTTGGTCCGGTCTCGGAAGCTCAAGGAGAAATGTCCCATTTGCGGATTTTAGCTTTTGATATTTTGTTAGCTATTATTCAAAGACATATTTGTCATGATAAGGGCACAGCATTTGTCCAGTATTTACGTATTGTAATTCAATCCAATTTTAGTAAGTAAAAACCTCCCTTTTTATGCTGTATTTCAGAATCGGGGTTTTTTGGTTCTTTTTGGTTCACTAGTAGAGCACCATATCGACAACTTTCTTGACGCATTAAGGGCTTGATCACATATGAAGATTCTTAGTACTTCTACCCTGGCTGATTTTAATTCTTGATGATTGGGTTCTTGATCATCTGTAGTCAGATATATTCATGTATTTAGTGTCCGCTGACTCAAAATGATTCTGACATGTGGCTATTGAACAAGGTCGTACGTACACTGTCCCAACCTTGGCACGTAATGCCTCATGTGGCTAATGTTATTTTGTTTCGTTTTTGTGGAGGGAGGGACGAACGAACGAGCGAACGAACGAACGAACGAACGAAGAGATGGACGGACGGACAAATTGGTGAAGCCAAGGCTTTAAAGTGATGAATATTTCGTGTTATGACCTCCCCCTCCGCATCACGGACCATTTAGTTCGTCAAAGACGTGGGCCAAATTCCTTGTTTTGAAATCAATCAAAACGAGTAGTGTTCATGTGTAGCACTCCCTCATAAGTAACGTGATTATACGAAAGTCGATCCTTGTGGCAAGACAAGCATCATCATCCTTGCCTTCTGAATTGGCCTTATAAAATAGTTTTGCTCACATCGTGTTTGGTAATGCACGCCAGATCCTTCACAAGTTAGATGGCGCTACAGGCATTAACTGATGCTGAAGAACTGGAACCTCTTGGTTAATGAGAATATTTTGTCCATACTGAAAGTCGATATTTTAGCGCTTTGATCCATATTATAACTCTTTTTTTTGTCTAAGCGGGGAAACTGTAAATTCTTTGGTTTATTGATTCGATCCACTCAAGCATCACTGAGATGATAAAGATTTATTAAATCCCAGTCAGGCTTCAGTGAACTCAAAACCAAGTTTAATGGGCTGCAAAGGTCAATGTATCTAGTTGCAAACAAATTCACAATTATTCAAGGTTCATCCTTGCCTATGGTTACCCTTGTTTTTAAGAATTTGATTTAGCTCTTGATGAAAACGGAGTCAACTTTTTCATTTCAGCTTGAAAGGCTTGCTTCATTTTCATGAACTTTAGTTGACTTTCTAGGTTGAAAAGCAGCTCTCACTCAGGCCACATAATTTTGATAATTTGATGAAGTCAACATTTTTAAATTGATTCAAAGGAAAGGAATGGCAAACAAGCAAAAGCACTAATGGTCTCGGATTTCAATTGCAAAGAAAGGCAAAACAAGTCTTGGAAATAAGAAAACTTGGCCTAACTCGTTTTGCCTGTTTCAGCCTTTCCACGTCAAAACTTTGAGCAGTCCTAGGATGTTTCCAAATGTTTGAGCTGATTGAACCAAACAAATGAACGTTCATTCGCTCTTGATCGCTTTGATACGCTGTTTGCGCCCAATCATGAGAGAGCCCTCCACTCACTAACCTCGATCACATATTACCACTTGCGAATTCTCAAGGCCAAACCAGTAATGTAGGCTGACCTTGGGCCTTCCCTTTTGCTGTGAAAGCCCTGACGCGTAATAAAGACTAACCATAGCAGAAGTTCCAATATGGCATTTTGCCACCCGAACGACAAAACTCCCAGTGTCAATTGGATTCATCAAGATGACAAAGAGAAGTATCCTTTATCTCTATGTACGCACCACATCCCAGACTAACTATAAGATCTAGCACTTCGGAGAGTCGGTCCCTGCTGGAGCACGCGACCTTTGAATTGAAGCCAATGTTTGCCCATACGTGTGACTAATCTCCGTCTGGTTGATTTCATTTGCAGGCCGATAACTCTTGCCGTGTGACGGAGCGACACGGACATCGTCTCCTGACGTGCCTAGTAGGAGATAGCCTTCTCGAGCCTTTCTGGCCTTTGGGAACCGGCTGTGCCAGAGGCTTTTTTGGAGGGCTCGACGCTTGTTGGCTCATGAAATGCCTTTCCTCGGGTAAGTTTGCTCGATTCCTGTCCCTCAAATGCAACCCTAATGGGAAAGAATATTCGAGAGCTGTGTTCGCACTCCCAATCCTCTTGGACCTTGGATGGATGGATGCACTCTTGTTGGTTGACCTTGCAACAAAAATGTGAAAGAGACGCGAACCATGTGGCTATAAAGTCCTTGTTCTGAGTCGTTTTATTTTTTTCAAAGAGGAATATGGGTTGACCAATCTTGATGAAAGAGACGAAAGGTTGCACCAGAAAAAAAAATAGTTTTAAAAGCTTTGTTTTGCAATGGCAAATGGTCAAATATAAAGTATTCGAGCTATCTATTACTTTCAAGTGTGAAGTAGTCTTGCCAAACCCATGAGCAAAAAGGATTTGCTTGAAATGAATACTTTCAATTGACCGTGAAATGAAAAAACAAGGCACTAATAAACGACTCAAATACCTGGATTGCCGAGTCTTAATGAATGGTTGTGACCTGAATTCTAAATACCATAGGTAAACAAGGATTGTTGGAGGCCGTAGCTGAGCGGGAGTCCATTTACCGGATACTAGCCCAAACCACCCCCGAGAACACGTGCAAGGATTTCTCGTCCTATACCGTGGACCCGACCACTCGATACCCCAACCTCAATCGGAAGTTGGTGCTGCCCATGCAAGTGGTCGGTCTCGTTGATACCGACCAACCTGCTCTGGTAAGACATCCCCCTCCCCCACCCCCCCACTCCTGGGGACCTGGACTCAACGTTTAGTCCATGCCTCTATCCCAATTGGTTTTCCACTCCTTCATTCTAGCTTGAGGAAGAACTAGAACAATTGAAACGATCCCCATCGGGTAAACTTCTGGCCGAGGAACAGGGCGGATCTTCCTCTGGCCGGAAGAAGCGCCGGAAAGAGAGCACGGCCAGTCCAGACACGCTCTTGGCCTGGTTCCAGAAGCAATTGGAGTCCTACGACTGCATCGCCATCCACGATATGACCTTCAGCTTTCAGAATGGCCTGGCTCTTTGTGCAATCATACACCGCTACCGACCCGAGTTGATCGAGTTTCAGGCTCTTGATCCGTCTCTGTGGGCGGAAAATTGCCAATTCGCTTTCGATGTGCTCGACAACGACCTCGGGATCCCGCCCATCATGACGGGGAAAGAGCTGGCGGGCTCCAAGAACCCGGATAAGCTCACCATGATCTCGTACTTGTCGCAAGTGTACGAGGTGTTCAAAAGGGACATCCCCGTGGTCAAGAGTTCGAAGTTGGACGCCTCGGATGACGATTTACTGGATTCCCAGTACCGCTATAATCACCACCAAAAAGCTCCCAAGTCCGGCCGACCTTGGGATAAGAACAAGATCTCGATCGGCGAGCTCGTGGCCAATGATGCGGAGGCGAATTTGAACTTGCGGAAGAAGAAGCGCCGTTCTCGGGAGGAAGACCCGCAATCTTTGCAATCCTTCCCGGAAGAGTCTTCTCCGAATAAGGAAAACATCCAAGAGACCCAGAGAATGAACCGCTCGGCCGATAAGAAGCGGGTGTTAAAGCTCAAGGAGAAGGCCGAGGCTGGCCATGAAGTCAAACAGCGAACCCGAGATCAACAGCAACGAAAGTCCATCAAGGAAGAGGAGCGCTACAAGATCATCGAGGAGCAATTTGAGGGGGGATCCGCTCGTCATCGTCGAGCGCGAAACGACAATGTGAGCAAGTATCGGGAGAACAAGAAACCCAAGGACCTGAAGCGATCCATTGGACGATTGGACAAGGACGACTGGCACATCAAGAACATCGAGGAAAAGATGGAGAAGGAGAGGAAGCAGAAGACCATCGACAAAGGCTCCAAGGACAAAGTTCCCCGTTGGTCCAAGGAAGCCTTCATGGACAAAAGGAACATCATCAAGGGTAAATTGGAGGCCTCGCCCGATCTGTCCGAAGAGGTCAACGCCAAATATGCCGAGGTCGATTCCTCCTTGGCCAACATACAGAGGAGACTGGCCGAGGGCAATAACCTCGAAATCGGGGAACGCGGCTCGAATCGAGTCTCCGCTATCTGTGGCGAGTTATTACACGACGATTCCGGTGACAAGGAGTTCCAACCCGAGCATCATGTGGAAAAGAAGGAATATGTCCTGCCCAACCCCAAAGGCGGCGGTTCGGAAACGTGCCATTTCTGCGGGAAGCGGGTTTACGTCGTGGAACGCATGAGCACCGAGGGCAAGTTCTTCCATCGGTCCTGCTTCAAATGTGATTACTGCAACGTCCTTTTGCGTCTGGGATCCTACGTTTATCAACGCGAAGGTCTTTTCGAAGGTAAGCAAGGCTAGCAGGGCTAACAGGGCTAGCAGGAAGGAAAAAGCTCGTTCTTATTGATTTTGGGCCGTGTTTGATTTGCCCGATCCGGTTTCAACGAGATGAGAAGTGACAAACACGTAGTAAGTTGGACCTCTAAATGGCATTGGTGAATCGCCTTCAACTGGTGAAAGACGACAACGACGTTATTGGCTCACTCGGCGCTTTTGGACCTTGATTCGAGTTCACTGGCTATTACGTCGAATAATTCGAAGGCAGAGGAGACTGTGTTGTGTGTGTGTGTATGTGTGTCTTTTCTGCCACGACTTTTTATTTTTTTTTCCCCTTCACTGCAATGACGAGGTGCATGCAGAAAAAGGCCAAAAAGAGGCGGCCACTCTTGTGCACACAGATGTCTGACTGAAACGAGTTCGAGTCGAGCAAAATTGCTGCCCATTGAAGCATCAGTTTGCAGATCTCCGTTTGCGACAACAGTGGGCCACTTATCTAAATTAGTGAGTTGTCGTTGATGTTGCGGTGGTGGTGGTGGTGGTACATTATTTTTTGAGAGCTTACTAAATCCTTGGCCATGTATGGAAGGTCGGAAACATGGAGTTGGCTCATTAGATGGCTTTTAAGAGGGGACTTGTGTACACAATTCATGTGCAACGAACCCTCATTTGTTGTCCCCGAGCCCGAGAGGAGCAGTGGGAACCAGTCTCGATGATGATGATGATGAAGTATGTAGAAGAGGGTCCTTGGAGTAACACACTTTGTTGGGTGTGGGTGTGAATAATGTTGGTAGATCCAGGTCATTTGCATCCTCATCGTCCTGATCCTCCTCCTCACACCATCATGAACTGAACGAACGTGATGCCTGAACTCGATTCCTCCAATGGAGCTGCTTCGTAAGTTGTGTTTTTATACGGGTGAACCGTTACCCACACGCTGTATGAACCGAGTGGAAAAAGCTTTCAGTGGCACAAAAGCTCGCAAATATTTACCCATCCATTGAGGCTATATCCGATTTGACTTTTCTTATAGGGAAATTCTTTTGCTTGCCTCATTCGACGGAGAAGAACTTGGAGAAGTTCCGTTACAAAAAGAAGACGGATGAGCTCAAGGACCTGGAAAATCGTCAGAAAGAACTCCAGCGAAATCACCAAACCACTCATGACTGGGACAAGAGCTCCTACCTCCGATCCCTACCAGCCACTCACCGAGATCGCCTCTTGAATCATGATCGCCGTGGTTCAACCCCGGAAAGGTGAGCTCAGACTATGTATTGGCTTGTTGCCTGGATCAGATTTGGAGATTCCCCTTTTTTGCGCATTTTCAATTGCTTAGGGTCGAGTTTGAGGCCTCGGTGGACCATATCTCGGAGGAGGAAGTGCCAAGTATCATGGATGAAGATGAATGGACCGATCGGAACTGTCTGCAGCATGAATCGTCCAAGATCAAGGACGGCGAGCCCGACGATCCCGTGGATACATCCGAGGACTCGTTCTCCGACCTGAACTCCGACACTTCCGACGAGGAGGATGACATTATGGGAAAAGGAAACCGATCAACCAAGGTCAAGAAGAGTGGGGGTCCCGAGGATCGACCTTTGACGGCGGATGAAACGCGATTGCTCCAGAAGGAATGGATCAAGAAATGTGATCTCTTGGAGAGTGGAACCAAAAACAAGAAACCCGAGGTCGACAGGTATGTGTCATGAGTCATGACTGACTCCTGATTGACTTGGGTCTCGTAGTAAAGTAATTGGCTGAAGGGGAAGACTCTTCGAACACAACGAACGCTCTTGCGATCTTGAGTAGGGGTTGCTTTCTGCGGTGGTGTGCCACTACTCTAGGCATGCATGATGTACATGTATGCGTGATGAATGCTGCAACCTAGTCATTAACGTGATTGATTACTCTGGTATGATGAAATCATCCAAGGAGATACTGTGTTGTCCTGATTGGATGGCTCAAAGAGAGAGTGAGCAAGTCTAGGTTAATCTTGGAAACATTTTTGGGGTTAGGCGTGCCCGAATTTGGCGACGATAACAACAAAAACATCGACTTCGGGAACTTTCGAGACATCAACCCATCCGTCACACATTCCTAATCAGACAACGAAACATTTGCGCACACGTACACACACAAACATACAAACATTCATTCCCCCACACACTCACTCATACGTATACATGAAAAATAGACCAAACACGCATGCACTGCGCTCTTCTTCTGCCCCTCGGCAACCTTTCCAAGCCATTCCTGATGAAAGTAAGTCCAGACATGTAATGCTTACCAAAGCTTTTTGCGTCTGTAATTGATTGTGATGGGCGAAGTGGCTTTGTTCGGGAAACGTTGGGTAGTATTAGTGGGCTTGTGTCCTGGACTCCTGGTATACTGATATACAGTGTAACAATTAAAATCCTCTCGTGTCGTCTGGTTGAAAACCACTGCAAAGCTTGGTGTTTGTCTGCTAGTTAGTGGCTTGGCGTAATGAATTGACACCTAAAACCTAAAATGTTTCCAAAACGCCTTTGTCTATTTGTTGTGAGTGCTGATAACCACTGTCGTTAAAAAAAAAGCACCATTGTTTCTCTATCTAGCCTTTAAATGACCTCATTCCCGGATGAGTTCACCCACCATTAACATTATTGATGTACAGCAATCAATCTTCTAGGGCATCGCGGACCTCGTCGGAATCCGAGGACTCGAGTGATGTTTCCTCCTCCGATTTGGACGAGGATGACAGCGATTACGACGGAGAATATGAGTCCACCTCGGAAGACGAATCCGGACCGGAAGAAAACGAGAGTTCTGACGGAAGTAAGGCGCTCAAGCTCCCTCCCAAACCGCCAAAACGACGAGAATCTCGCCAACGAATGCGCCGCCATGGTGGAGCCGTGGTTGAAGAATCCGATACTAGCACTGAAGTGGGTTCCGAGGACTTGAGCTCGGACGACGACGACGATGACGACGAGGAGACAGATTCCGAAGACTTCGACCTTTCCAGTGGAACGGCCACTGAATGTGAATTCACCGATTCCGAAGGCAAACCCAATCCGTTCCATAAGCAATTGGAGCCCCCCAAAATCGTGATTCAACCCGGGTCCCCCTTGCTGAAGCATTTGGACGGTCGGGTTCGGCCTTTGCTAGACAAGGGCAAAGAAACCGGTCCCAAGGCTTATGATCCGGCCAGTATGAGCATTGCCGCCCACTACCAATACAAGACGCCCAATTTGTCGGATCGCTTCCGATCCGACCAACAAAAAAGCACCATCACCCAAGACTATTCCACCCGCAGAGCTTTGAATCTGAAGAAGAATTGGGTCTCCGAGGCTCAAACCAGCGTAGCGACCAAAAAGAAGGTGGACTCGGCCGAAATTGATAATCGGCTGAAATCGCTCATGGACCGTCTCTCTAGTCAACAGAAGCTTCTCAAACCGGCTGAGAAACCATCCACGGAGATGCAGCACTTCCTCACCTCCACCTCCAACCAAGTACCAAAGAGCATGCTCAGCACAATCAAGAGTCCAACGGCCATTTCCCACAACGCTCCCAATCCCGGGAATAGTCGACCATCCGCTGCCTATGCCTCGCATTATCGCTCTGAGGTGGAACCCGTCCCCGTGCCCGTTAAGGACTTCAAAGAGGTGGAACAGATCATCGTCCCGGAACTCAAAGCACCCGTGGCAGCTCTCAAAACCGGGAATGGCTCCACCTCATCATCCAATGAGTCGTCCGGGTCTGGATCCTCCCATGAATCGGCTCCCGAACCTCTTATGGACCTTCCCAATCACCTCACGAGGAATGAAGAGATCCAAAGTGTGTCGGTGGACTTGGGACCCGAGGATACCGTGGATCATCTCCAAGTGCAATTAGCCAACAACGACTCCGGATCCTCTCGCGACGAATTCGTGTCCTGCAATGAGGAGGACAAGGACGGGGTTGAGGCCGCACACACAAATCTGGCCGTGATTGATCAATGCGAATCAGTGATCGAAGCCGTCAATCTGAACGTAAGTCTGAAAAGCGAGTTCCAGACGGCGGAAAACATTGACGATCCCGACTCGTCGGATCCAAAGCCCGAGGAGATCACGAGTCCTGATCTGGCCCACATGAAGGCTGTAGCCACTTCCAGTCCCATGGATCACGACGACATTGACTTCATCGACGACGGGGACGTCCTCACGGAGCCCCTGACCTTCAAGACCGAAAAGCCTCCAAAGCTGAGCTTATCCATTCAAACGGAAGAAATCAACATTGACGAGCAGAGTTGTTCGCCTCCGATCATATCCAAATTTGCTAAAGAAGAGTCGGCCAGTCCGGTGAAGAAGGTCTTCTCTCCGATTGCCATTCTCTCCGAGGACGATAACACAGGCATTTACAAGGAGTCCAACCCACAACAGAGGATGGCCAAATACAACTCGGTCATGCAGAAGGAGAACAGTGTGATACATGACATGATCCGGAGCCGAGTCCCGGGTCGATCCGTCTCGGCAGCTCGACGGAAGCGAGTGGCCATTCCGACCTCCTCCATTCCTCCGCCGCCAGCTCATGGACCATCTTCGGGCAGTGAACGAGACGAAAAGAAGCCCGAAAAGAAGTTGGCCGTCAAGCCCGTACTTGTCGCGCCCAAGAGTCCAGCCAAAGGAGAGGAACCCAAAGTTGTGATGGCTTCCAAGCCTGAGCCCACACTTCAAGGCCAGACCCCGAAAGAGAAGGAAGCTAAAGTGATATTAACCAATCCCATGGTGGTGCGATCCCCTCCTGCTTACGCCAAAGTCAGCGAGGATAAGCTCTTGAAGTCGTCGCCCGCCAAGGCCAAGGAGGAAGTAATCGTGAAACTACCGGACACTCCGATGACCAATCCGGAAAAATTCGGTATCCCATCCTATCGACCCGAAGCTCGACCCGAAGCTCGACCCTCGAGAACCAGTACCAAATTCGATTCGCCCGTGAAACGAGGTGCGCTCATGATCAGCCCCAACAAACCGAATGGGCACCCTCAACCCGAATTGGCCAGCCCCACGCTGTCCTCTACCTCCAATGACATGGAGTACATGGACGGTATCGTGTCCACGGATGAATCGCCTTCCAAGAGTGGAAGCAGTAGTGGTGGAGGAGGAAGCAATAGTGGGAACAACAAGAAGAACTTCATGAAGACCATATCCGGGATCTTTAGTCGGTCCGCTTCCCTCAGCTCCATGTCTCGAACTGGACGAGGCGGATCCAACAATCATATTTCACCCCGAGTGCCTCCCAACAACACATCCAACTCAAGCACTGCCATTAACAATAACACGAAAAACGAGCTCAAAGCTCAACCCCATCAGAACTTCAAGTTTCCCAAATTAGCGTTCCGCTCGAGCTCCACCAGCCGAGCTCTCAATCACGCCGGTCGAACAGCCCGGCTCGTGTCGCCTATGGAATCACCGGGAGAAGCTCCACGTGCCGATATCTCTGAATTGGGCAGCTTGGCCAGCCTCTCCATATCCACATCCACGCCGAAACGTGAACCCGGAGCCTTGTTTCGAGCTACATCCTGGACTATGCAGACCTCGCACCCGTCCACCCCGCCTATTCCTCTGTCTCGTAAGATCACCTTGGGCGTCTCCAATGCCGCTCAAATGCATCCCAACGGTTCGGATGCGGATAGCCTGAGTGAAAACGAAGAAAACGAGTCCCCGGAGAACAGCCTTGGCCCTTGCAATCGCTTGCCGGAAACGTTCCAGGGCGGTGGTTCCCATCAGCTTCCGCCTGAAATCCTTGAGAAGATCATGAAGCGGGGCGGGAAATCTGCCACGCGCATAGCTCGAGTGGCCCAATTGAAGAGGGTGCGCAAGGCACAAGAGATCCAGCGCCAGCTTGAAGAACTGGATGTCCAACACAAAGATCTGGAGGAGCGTGGCATCCGGGCCGAACAGACCCTTCGAGGCGAAAGCTTGGATCATCCCTTGGCCGACCATCAGAATGAGAGCGATCTCATGCAAATCTGGTTCCAACTGTTGGCCGAGAAGAACCGATTGGTCCGTGAGGAACAGGAGCTGTTGATCCAAGCCAAACTCTTGGAACTCGACGACCGATCTTCGTGCTTGGAAGTGGAGCTCAGGGAGCACATCATGTTGGACTCTAGGAGCCCTGAGAGCGTTCTGCGGGAAGGCGAGATCTTGAAAGAGCTCCTCGAGAACTCTGAGAGACGCGAACAGCTGATCGCTTTGCTGGAGAAGGACAAGCAGCGCTACCAGAAGGAGGATAAGGACATCGAGGCCCAGATGTTGGCCAAGGGGCTGAGGATCAACAATCCAGCTGTCAGAAAACAATTAGGGTATTCATAAGCGATTGCAATTCTCCTCCGTTCAAGTACGTCGTGTTCCAGTTGAATCGTTGACTACCAGCACACATACACACACAACAAGCATTTTCATTTCGATGGAACCCTATTCGATCATTTTGGGAGAGAAGATCAGCAGCCTCTCCGTTCTGCTTCCTTCAATTGTCCATCATTGTTTGCCAATACTCAGATAATTAGGGTACGCCCTTCCAATTGTTTTAGTCCACTACTCGCTATGAATTGATGACATAAATATATTTCATGAAATTGGGCGTCATTTGGGCCAATCTCTATGATCAAAGATTAAAGTCGTTTCTCTTGAAGAAACGTTTAAGAAAGTCTCAAAAAGCTCAAAGAGACATCTGAGTTCTCTATTTATAGTTTTTAGGGCTGTTTTCTTGGGGTGAATGAGTTAACAAAAACTCTTTCGACAATGGTAACGCTTGCCTCGAAATGATTTGATGTAATCTAGTTCTGACTTCTTAGGAATTTGCTCGATTTTGGGGTTGCACATTTGCCAATCCAGCTTCACAAATCGATCGGAATTTCCTTCAAGTAAGGAAATTTCTCTATTTAGCTCAAACGGCAGGAAATGGCATTCAAGGTATGCAGTATTATCAGACTCGCATGGAATTATAATCGTACATTTTACGTGTATTACTGGCATGGGCCCTGTTTTACTTCTTCGAGCTAGGATGTGATATTTTGGGGCGAATTTTCTTCCAATGGGGACGTCTAGGCAAGCTTTGGCAGGTTCCTTTGTTTGCTGGTACCAGAGTCAGGGATGCAAGTTTGGAGCTTCAAACATGTTTTTGAGAAGATGACCCTTCTTTCACATTGGGCTACATGAGGAAAGGTCAGCTTCGTTAAAACCAGTTCGAAACGCCAATCTTGCATCATTGGCATTGACAGGCAAGTTTGTTTGCGGCATAGTACCAGCGCTTGCCTAAATGTCCGAATTATGCAAACAGACCGATTAGTGTACGGCCCAATATCACTCAACTACATGGAGAGGTTGAGTTGGATTTTCCTACTTCTTGCATGCATAAACTGCGATGGAGGAAGCCGGTTCTTGGGTCAGGAGACTTTGTACGATATCCAACGAGCGCCCTCGGGCGAGTTCCAACTCGCCCAATTACTACTTATAGTATTTAGTGCGACATCCACATGAAAATGAAATTGGAATTAATTAATCGGTATCACTATGCCAACTCTGTACAAGTCGATTGTTCAGCCACATCTTGAATAAGCTTCACCCTTTTGGGGTCCAATGAGTTCAGCTGATTTGCAAAAGGTCGAACAAGTCCAAAGATGTTTCACTAGGAACATCATTGGAATGAGAGAGCTTTCGTAATGGGAGAGACTAAACAAGTCGGGATTGTACAGTATTCAGACAAGGTACGAAAGATGTCTGATATTGTACGTTTTCAAAAGCATTCTTGAGCTTTGTCCCAACCCAGGATTTAGGGTCAATGGTAGTGACCGTAGAGGCTTCATGTGCGTTTTGTGAGCACCTTCAAATCCTCGAGAATCCAGGCTACTTAAAAAAATGAAGTTCAATTTGCTGCCTTCAAATAATCGTAAGGCGTATGTAGGCGTTGATCCAGTAGCAGGATTTAAGTCAGACTTGGACAAGTTTTTGACGAAAATTCCCAATCAAACTTATATTCAAGGGTTAACCAGATCAGCCAACCCAAATTCGTTGGTTGATCAAATAATATATATACGTAAATAAAAGTTGAGTAATATGAATAAATTTCTCGTCTTGAACTGCTGGGATTCCAATCTCAGCAGCGGTAAGGAAGTCCGCAAACAAAAAAAAAATCATTGATTGTCTACTCGACCAATACGTGAGGCCCTTTTGCACGCACTTTCATTTCTACTGTTATTTTTAATATTGCTTTTATTGAGAATTTATCTTTAACCTATTTCGGACTTTCTAGTACATTTCCAACCTTGATTTAGAATGCGGAGGATCTGGGCAAAACAAATCTAATGTGTTCATTCCTCTTTAGGAGATGGGTATTGAGTAGAGATCGGACTTGAAAGTGATTTGCACGTTGAGCAGGAGTCAAAGAGGGTTACAAAGGATTGATTGGTTTTCCTCAGTGTGGATGGTCAGAACTATCGAAAGAAGAAAACCGGTTACGAAAAATCCCATCGCATTGCTGCTCTACATGCAAATCGATTTCATGCCCAATCTCTAATAATGGTTCATTTTTCTAAGTTTCTCGCTTGCCGAAAAACATTTCCGTCATATATTGATAAAAATAAGAATTCGCCCTTTTCCCGGCTTCATGGAATCACAACTTGAATCAAATTTTCCCGGATTTGTAGACCGATGTTGAATGAGTACTAGTAATCCGAAACGTCACAAATGAAAAGCCCATTTCTTATTCAATTTACACTGTAATTATGATGGCCATGACTTGGCGTGAGCAGATTCGCTCTGAAACGTGTTCAATGTTTTGAAGTCAAATCTTGAGTTCCACGCCAAGCAATGAATTGATGGCAATTTCATGGTAAAATTGCTCAAAATACGGATTTGTTTCTAGGAATTGCTTCTCGTCACGCTTGTTGGTTGGGTAGCTGGGCCTGGGGCGCCCACGGCGCTCTACTTAATCTGCGAAGGCGCTGCCTCCCGACGAAGTTCCCGAATGGCTGCTCGGCGCATAATCCGAGTTACAGCTGCTCAAATGATCCGTTTCCGCTTGGTTCTTCAGGGTCCGAGAAGGGACCCGCTTCTTGGGAGAGGCAACCATGCTTTTCTTGCCGGTCGTGTCCTCCGTGATGTAAATATTGGCCTTTCGGAGCAAGTTGGCGTGTCGCAGGATGTTCTCTTTGTCCTTGCTGCTCCGGAATCCCACCACAATAGGTTTGATTTCCTCGGGATTGGCATTGGGCATCTCGATCCGATAGACTTGCGTGATCGGGATGTCTCGAGAAATGCGGAGATGCTCGCGAAACACCTGCTTGACGCGGGTTTCCATGACGTCCCGACAGAACTCGGGTTCGCCCTCCATTTGGATCTCGAGAGGCTCGGGTGGGATGCCGTGGAATACGAGGTTGTTCTTGGCCGAAGCGGGGGGAACGTTGGAAGTTGCCAGAACTTGCAAGGCTTGATTGTAGGCGGGTCTCATGTCTTGAATCACGTCTTTGAGCTCAAGGACGGATGTGTCGAGATTGGCGAGGATATTGGCCAAGCTTTTGACTTCGTTTTCTGAAACGAAAAATTTACGCAGTGTTACTGAGCAAAACTACAAATTCTTTGGTCTGGATTTTCGGGGCTTGTACTACAAAGGTACTCATAGAGCTGAGGAAAAGCACTTTTAAAAACCGCTTCCACCCTATCTTGGAAGAAAAAATGATTGTTCATGAAGAGAAATCTATTTCAAGTTAGGGCTGCTGGTAAAACCCAATTTTGAATCGAAAATGACTTGATTCTAGAAGAGCGAGTGGCGCTAAGGTCAGGGATATGTTCATAAAGAATGTATACACTGAGCCCCAAACGGAAAAAGAGGTACTTTTCGGCGTGCTTTCATTTTTAAAGCAATTGAAAGCCATCTTCTTTCTTCTCGCTCAATGATACTGTAAGAGGGAATGTCCTACGATCTAATTTTCTGTTTTTTTAAGAGTGGTCACATAACGCCACAGAATAGTTTGTGAAGAGCGTTGATAGTAATCACTTAGTCGATTAAGCTTCAAATGGAATCCAAATGTATTGGAAAGTACTTACTCGAATTCTTGGTTTTTGGGTAAAACGAATTAATTTTTTGTGAAAGTTTCAACAAAATGTCATCCGATAGCTGAGCTAATGTTAAGGAAGAGCTTTGTTTTCTTCTACCTTACAGCGATCTTTTTTAAAAATAAATTATCAAAGTATGACTTTTATTGATGTTCAAACGGATTTGTTTAAAACTTAATTAGAGATTTCTTACCGGAAGTACATTACGAGGTATATATACAGTGGTGCTCATTTGGAAAAATCATGCCAAGGTCCAATTTATCACGTCCTCATTTCTTACTTACTGTGCACACTTCACAAAGTTGTTATTGTACTTTCATTTTTTCATCACGGGGTAATTTCTGGCACGACAAGAAATGCACGCTCTCTAACCTCTTGGGCAAGAATTGGCCATCCAATCGCTGACAGACGTTAAGTCTGTGTGTAGTACTATGCCAAATAGCCGTCAGGGGGTTACTTTTATCACTTTTCGAGTCCAAACATACATATGACAACACCTTTGTATCTTTCTATCAATCTACGAAATTGTTGCCCATGTTCTATTACCATTGAAACATTGATCAACAAATAAGTAGAAAAAAACACACAAAAATATGTCGTGATTTGCGGTGAGTTCTTCAAGAAGGCTTCTTCAAATCCAGCAACGTGAAATAGAGAACTTCTCAATTCACTGCACTCAAGACTCTCTTTTTTACATTCATTCATTCAGAAGACATTTTTTCCCCGAGACAGATTACTAGAGGCAACCATCATAGTTGTACAAATTGCCATTTCATGGATTCGAAAACAATGGAATTAGAATAGCTCTAAAGGATTTCGAAGGATTTACTTTGTCTTCATGTATTCTAATATAGTAGTTTTTTCGCCAACCAAGCAACGGTTGTTGGCGAGAGCAATTATGAATTGTCAAAGTGTGACATGGAACGTTTTGACTCTTTCCAGTTAGTGTCGCTACATACTAGAGAGCTTGAATTTGATCCAATTGAGAGTGGGCAAAGAAATGGTCTTTGCTTTTGTACTTGACCTTGGTCGAGACCGTCGGAACACTTGCCACAAACTATATCGTATACAGTAAAGTAGCTAAAAGACCACCAAGCCTCACATTACCTAAGTGATCCAATCTTTGATCCTCGGATGGTGGTGCCTGGTTCAGAATGGAACAGTCACTTGTGGATGATGTCAAATTCTCCCGTTTGGCCTGCAAACTTTGGCTTCGCGACGATCCTCGCGATTGAGCTCGACTCGATCGCGGGAAGCTGCTCCTTGGTCCGGGGTTCAATTCGATATCGTGACACAGTTCGAGCTGTCGTGATAAATAGGGTTCCACGATGAGACCAAGATGGGTTTTCCCCCAACACATGTCGCAAATGTGGACCGACCACAACAGAACACTGATGTAGCTTTGACACACTTCCAAATGAAGACAAGGCCACGTAAACGAGAACATTTCAGAGGAACATGCTAATAAATTGCCGGCAAGTTCCAATCGTTGAAGGTGACAAAGCAGCCTTGTTCTGTTTTCCAGCGAGAATGATTGGTTGTTCTCAATTGGAATTTCGTGTCTGAAGTGATGATGAACGAGCCCTGGAACACTCTCGTTGAAGTGCTTGGAACAACTCAACTTCTGTTCCGAATTGCTTCAAACCAACGTCTTACGCAGGGTGGCCATGTTCCAATTCGAAACGATCTGGAATGTGGCAAAGGATTATTCTTGTGCTGATTTGGGCCATTGTTAGTTGCAATAAGATGTATGGGTTTAAAACAAATTGGAGATCTGAGACTGAAATATCTCAAGTGCAGCTAAAGGGTTGCTGGCATTTGACACCCTGATCCTATTTTCTACTAGTATAGCGTGAGCCGAGCTATGAAGAAGGAAGGGTTCCATGGTCCATGGAATACTTTTGACGAAGCCAATTAAAGCGCTACTCATAGAAAAGTACCAGGGATACTTGTTTCAGCTTGGCACTGGTCTTCAATAAATGCCATTACACAGCTCAGAGTACATTTTGACGCATGCGCACACACTGTGTCAATACCTTTTACTCATTTGTCTCATTACTCGATTTTCAAATCCATAACAAGTCTTTAGCATCCTATTTCAATACGTTTTTGGGTTTGTTTTGGTTTAGTACCTCCTCAGTCATTTTGAAACGTATGAATTGGATATATGTGTTAATTGGTTATCAGTATCATAATGCTTAGCCGACACCTTGAATTCAGAATTCGAACATTTGCGGGTTTAGATTTCATCTTGATATTGCAAGAAAAACACATTTATTGTGACAATTTTGATGACAAATACTCTTTAGCCCTACATTATAAGAAAGTAACTCCTCATGTTCAAATGTTCGCTTGAGCCCTTTAGACTCTACTCTCATTCAATCAGTGCCTCATTTACGACGGTTGGTGTACAAAAGAAATGTTTCAAAAAAGCTGTAGGTTTTTAACGGCCTCTTTCCTTGCAATGGCACCACTACTGGATCGCTCCGCCTCCACGACTCACGACTCACAACTCACGACCCACCAGCGACCGTTTGCGGAGCCTGGGAACCCCATAGACAATAGACAATTCCCCTGAGGCAAATGCAACGAACGACCTAGTAAACGTCGTTCAATACATTGAAGGTCGATCGTAAAAAGGCTCCGTTCCGCATTGCAACCTTTTGATCCAAACGTCTTTTTTTGTATGACGACAAAACACACCTCACAATTCACAATTGGGAACCTGGCTTCGGCCGCATTCGACTCCTCGATAGCTGGCTATTTTCCAACGGATATGAAACAGATTTTTGCTCCCAAAGTTAGATGAGTTGGAGGGCAAATCAAAACGCATTTGAGGTCCTGGCCAATGGAGTTTCTGAGCTCAAAAAGATAAGCCCTTGAGCCGCTGAAGAATCGTAAAATCAGACCTTTGATTCTGACCACAAGTTCCGTTGACTCACTAAAGAGAAAAAATACAATAGAACAAAGGCACGAAAGGCCAAGTGAGGTTAGAGACTATGAAAGGCTCCAAGGCCTTTACTTTCAAGAGTTCTTGAACGATTTCAGAATAACAACCTTCTCCGTCATGACCTTGAATTGCTGGGCCATTGGTTATGTTCCGGTATTGAAGAGTCCAGATCGAGGAATACGAATTGAAGCCATTGCCCAACACTTGAAAACTTGTGGCGATCAATACGATGTCGTGTGCCTTCAGGAGCTCTGGCTCCAAAGTGACCGTACAAAAATAGTGGAACGCTCCATAGAAACCTTCCCTCATTCAAAGGAATTCCAAGGGTAACGGGACACAACGAGAGACAGTGTTTTACCTCGGTCAGGAAAGATAGATTATGGTTTCTTCCACTTGTTTTAGCGGCCTGATTGGTACAGGGTTGCTTCTTTTAAGCAAGTATCCTCTGCAAGATCCAAGCTACAAATTGTTCTCTATGAATGGGTACTTGCATCAAATTTGGTATGGAGATAGCTGGTGTGGATCAGGCATTGGAACAGCATGGATCGAATTGCCCAATGGATTCAAGGTCTTGATTTGCACGTCTCATTTCCATGCCGAATACAACCGGTAAATGAAACTGACCATCTGTTATAATCGTTATAATCCACTCCAGGGACCAATTCACATTAATTGTCATTGTTTCAGGGACGATGACCAATTCCTCCCCGATCGTATTTGCCAAGCATTGGAAGGAATCAAAGAGATTGAATCAAAGGAGCATTTGGTTGATGCTGTAATTTATGCTGGGGATTTTAACACTGAACCGCAGGACCTCCCACACCAAATATTGATCAAAATGAGCGGTCTCCAAGATGCTCGGGGCAATGAGACACCCAAACCAAGTTACAATGCAGAATGGAACACATACGCTAGTCCCAAGGAACGACCAGTGACCATCGATTACATTATGATTGGCACTAACGAAGACACGAAAGTGATAACCACTCATTGTCAAAATCCATTGAGTTCCAAAATCTCTGGAGAGAGTATCAGGTAACCAAGCTGAATGATTGGGAGACCACCACACCATACGATCAGCTCAATACGAATACCAAATCTCAAGAAAGGTTCTACAGTAACAAAGATACTCTAATCTAAAGATGACGTCACCTCTAGACAGAGGATGGGGTTTGGGTAGGGCCACCTTACAGTTCTAGGCACGCTATCTTGAATCTTACCCGATTTACGAACTACATACATTCTACATTTGGGACTATGTTTGACCAGGAGCGTTGGACAGACTCGAGCTCAATTGCAGGTCAGAGGCAAATATACTATCTCTAAAATCAGTAACGAGATGAGCACAACATCAAAAGGAAAGCACCCCCTTGGTACGATCCATAATTCTTGCACGATCTCACCATGGTGGTGCTAGTTCATTCTTTTAGTGCTTTGATATGTTTTGAGTTTGAGGGCTCACAAATTCAGACGACCCATAGGATGGCTCAAAATGACCACTTCCAGTCGTGACATCGTCCTTGCTTGATCCCATATGAGTAACATCTTTCGAAGTACTTTTGCCGTTCCCTTCAATTTATTGCACATACTATTTATTAGATGGATCCCGATTCTGTGTTTGGTCTGGGGATTGATAACACTTTCTGCTTTTCAGTTATTCAGACCATGAAGGCGTATGGGCTCAAATCAAGTTTCAAGACCAAAAAGACATTGCGTATGATAAACCAGAGGCTTATGACGTGGACACATTGAACCGTTTAAACTCGCAATTACGAGATGTTCTAAGACTGGAGAGGTCAAAAATGGAATGGTCCATGTGGATAATATTCATGGTATCAGCAGCATTCCTGAGCGTCTGGAAATGGGAGGGCCCTTGGAGTATATTCATAGTATTGATATTAAGCTACCTATTCTATCTCGGCGGTCAATTCTTTAAGAGAATCACGGCCATTTCATCCCAAATTGATACTATTATGGCCTTGATGAATCCGGTGAAAAAATAACTGCAATAAAACGATGGCTTGAACGTCGATTTGTGTTATAATGATGTTTGGTTCAAAGACTCCTTATACAAACTCAAGACTTGGGTTTAATTAGTACAGAAGAGCTTTTGGGTGGTTTGGACGGCACTTTTTCGTTGGCCGTTGTTCCAGCCGATGGAACTGAAACTTTGGGTTGATTTTTCTTATCCAAAATGGCTGTCGTAATGGCGGTCCTCTTTTTCTTGGGCTTGGTTACTGGTTTAGCCTTGAGCGTCGGACCTTCACCTTTCGCAACCATACTTTGAGCTGGGGTTGGTTTGGGCGTGACCTCTTTGACAGGAGGAGTCACGAGTTTGGGTTTCGGTACCTGGTTCAATCGCTGGGGTTGTGGGACTTTCTTGGGAACGACGTCTTTGGAAATTAGCAAGGTCCTTGAGGTCATGGAATTCTTCGAAGACACTTCGGATTCAGTTGTGACCGTACTTTCGGCCGAAGATCCCTTTCTGGGCGGAGACAGCTTCTCACTCTCAATCCTGGGACACTTGATAACAGGAACTGGAGCAGGAACTTGAACTGGAATCAACGGAGGGGTCTGATTGACAGACTTGGCCGATTTTTCGTGAGGGTTTTGTTGTGGCTCTGGTTTCTTTTTGAGTCGTCTTGTTGTGACTGGAACAACCGGAGGCTGCTCCAGGTCGTGGAACTGACTGGAGGGTCCAACTAGCATTGACGGTGGGATTTCTTCCAGTTCCGGAGGGGAACTTTCATCCTCCTCTTGAATGGTGACCACGGAGGAAAACTCCAAGATCTCGGTCAGTTCGGTGGCTTGTGTGCGGACGCTGCAATGGAATCAAAAGTTGGACTGATCAAAACGATCCATAAAAAGGGGACAAAAGGAAAACTTTCTTGACATGATACTGGTATCACTCGTTTTCTGGATGGTTCTCATCAAAAATGCATTATTTTGTTTTCACGGAGCAGCAACAAAACAACCTGACAGTTTTAATTTGGTGCATCATTTTTATTCCTTTCCACTTTTTATATTAATCTTTGGATAAGCGTTGCAGAAATATTCAAGAACCGTCCGTTTCCAATTTCGTTGGAAATAAGCCTGGCTATTCTTGAAGGAAACTTTCTTTTCAAATAATTCAATATTTCCCGGAAAGGGGACCTTGTGATGTGCAAATTACTCGGTTCCATGAACTTGCAACCAACAAATCGCTACACAATGTCAACAGAGTCAAGGTCATCCTGTCATCCTTTGAGGGTTTCCACAACCTCTGTAAAAATCACCCTTCCAACACAATATTACATAACCACGGGAGGCATTTGTTTCACTTTACATTTACTAAACGATAAAATATCGTATGAAGGTTTTTTGCCGTCTTAGCCCCTCTTTTATTCTGTAAAAGTACCAGTAACGTGTTACCTTTTTAAAAACTTATCGGGAACGCGTTACTTTTTCTAAAGAGTAACGGTAATAGTTACGCGTTAATTTTTGTCGGTAACTGTTCAAGCCCTGCTTACGTGTCATCTCAAATTATCTTTGGAATCCTAATCTGAATTTAGATTTATATTCCCTTTTATATGGGCGTTCCCAAAACCTGAATGAAACTTACATTTAGGGCTCGTTCAATGTAAAAATGCTCGGTTCTCGCATCTATCCCAAATCAGACCATCTCCAGATTTGCTCCTATCATTTTCCTTTCTTTTCTCTAGGTGGATCAAAAACCGTTCGGGTTTCATACAGCCCAACTTCGAGCAAATGCTTCACTGATAAAGCGTTCAAGCCACTTGTGCAAATCAATTTTCAGAACTGCACATCATAGGGCTACATTTGACTCATTCAAAATTTCACTTGGCGAACCTATAATTTGCACCTCAAAATATCTTTGCTCATAAATCCGGAAGTTCTCACCTTGACGATCGACTGCAAGCATACCGAGAATATTTCTTGTCCTTCATATAATCATTGGGAAGCTTAGGAGAGAACATGAACTTGTCATCACTCCATCGGGGATCAATCTCCCAATAGTTTTCGATGAGTTCTTGCCGTCGCTTGAAGGTACGATAAGCCGGAATAAAGCAGTAAATGAGCAGGACGAAGATCAGAACAATCATCATGGCCGCCATGGCCATGGCTGCCTCTAAAAACGGCACCTGGTTGGCCATATCTCCCGCGGAAACGCAATACTGATCTGGTCAATACCAATCACGACTAGGAACCAGACCGGTGTGAACCAAGATCACATTTCAAAGGCGATCGATCCACGAGCATGTTCAGTAGCACTACTCGTTCACATGTTTGAGAACTTCTCAAGTCCTTGTTTCACTGAGGGAAGCTAGCACAATCTCTCACTTGGCAATGAGAGACATTTCATCTGATGCTTTCACATTTGTGCTTCAAAATAAAGGTCCTGGCTCGAAATTCAGTTTCATTTTCCCCGCCCAACTTGGCACTTGGCCCCAAAAATGCTTCCGGATGAAATGCCTTGCCCTGTGCTCTTTTCCCCGATCGGGACTACTAAGGCCAGCTTACAGTACTGTGTAAAGTTAACAAAAAGTTCACATTGTTCCCGTCACACTTTTCGGTAGTAACTAACTGTTCATCGTTGATTAGTACTGTGGACAAATAATATGGCGTTATATATCTATATGACCAACAATGCGATGAAATGTTAAATCAGATTGAGTTTTCTATCAAAAATCAACACATGAAAGAGACATATGGTGCGGTTCAAAAGTAAAAGGCCACCCGAAGTGGGGGGAACAAAACTTGACCGTGTTTTTTAGATTTGCACTTTTGAGCATGGACCATCTTGAGATCTTGAGAGGAAGAATAATTAGCGTACTCGGTTATTAACTTAATAAAATGCGTTCTCTTTATCGTGTTAAATTCACAAGCTAAAGTCAAAACTAGACCTCGAAAAAGGGTAAAATTTGAATGTTTTTAATTCTGTTGGATTTTTTGGCCGAAAACAATTTTGGGCCAAATTTTCACTATTCCAATTATTTTCCACATTTTTTAGACTATTTTTCACGTTTAGAACATTTTTAGCCGTTATGTTATTTGGACCCTTTTCTGTTTCTCTCATAACTTATAACTTATGGTTACGTATACTTTCCTTTTCTTTATAATCGAAGGGGAGGGGGGGGGATTTTGGGAAAGTATTTTTTGGGTTTTTTTTTTCCACGGGCTTTTCTAATCGCTGCAGGGAATGTTATCCCCAGTACTACGAAAATGAAAGGTTATTGAAGGGTCAAGAAACTGTGACACCGTGAGAGTTCACACTCTAGTTGGCATCCCATTCTACATGGACATCCTTCCTGATACTGGTTGTACTGGCCAAGGACGGACCTGACCTGGGTGACGGCGCCCTAACCCCATAAAATCTGTAGTGAAATCGTCTTTCAAATCATCGTGTGGGACTACTATTTTATTACTCAAAAGGATTTTTGGACTCCGATTTTGGTACTTTAGTTGCGTGATTACAAAAACGTGGCATTACGTTGGATGGAGGGTTTAATGGACACCCTGACAGTTTTCATGAAGTCCCACCTTTGTTACTTTCAATATAACAAGAGCAAGCCCAGCCAGCCACAAGCAAAAAGGAACCGAGCGGTAAGTAACTTGTTCCATCATTATGGACACATATTTTGTTTAAAGCTGACAATGGCATGGTCAGTTTCATACATATGTACATACAATAAAGCCATACAATAAAGCCCTGTGGACTCATAACAAGAGCTTTGTTCACCTTGTTCCTGAGGCTAAGGTCTTTAGATATGTTTGCTCATGTAGTAATGGCCAATAATTTTTGATAAGCTATAACACACACTATTCTAAGTTTGTGAAGTGAGTAAAACTTCATTCAAATTAATTCACAAAAATAGTGGGTGATGCTTGTTGCATTTTACAGACATTTTAGAGAGAGTTCAGCTTGGCTTGTTTCACTTATTCAAATACTGGTCTGACATAATTTCAATCTCTTTGGACTTAATCCTTGTGCCCTGTATTAAAAGAGCACCATTGCAGTTCAATTTGAACCTTCAATTCTGTTCCAAAACATTGAGCTTACATGGATCCCAGATCCAAACCAAACACATTTTTTATAAATGTTTGTGCTTTAAGGGTTAGTTCAAAGGCTTAATCTACTCTTCAGGCATCATTATCTGCAATCAGAGCTACAACAGATTCAAACCAGGTATATTTAAATGGTGTTCCGTGCACAATTGAGTACGTCATCCTAATATGTTAAGGATAAATGATGTACAAGAAGAAAAATTGATAAAGGAACAGTGTATTGAAACATCCGGGAAAAATGAACACCCTGTGTAACAAACAATCACCGGGGTGTCTAAGCTGTCTCAAATTGGCGGCCCCCAGCTAGCTGAATCAACAAGCCCAGGCTATCGTGAAACGGCGTGTCTAAGCTGTCT
>NC_081450.1:15508194-15509292 GCF_007210705.1 Tigriopus californicus
CACACAAACACCACGAACACTACACGTGCACAGCAACCAAGGAGCAACAGAGGAAGTCACACCTTGGTTCGAAATTCCTGGGAGATAAGAACGAGAGCAAACTAAATGTGTCTGCTCTCAGCGAGCTCCAAAACAGGAATGACGTCAAAGGCTAGAAATCATTACAGAAAGTTGGTCAAACACTAATGAGCAGCATTATTTCTAGAGGGACTGAAAGTTCACAATTAAGTGACATCCTGTAAGTAAAGTTGCACTTTTATTACGCATCAAAGACAGCACCTAAAAATTGTCGCTCTTTTAACAATGTAAATTGTTTATTGTTATTCATTGGTAAAACCACTCAAGCATCAAAATGATGAGATAGAGTATTGGTATAATTGATCATAAAATAATAATATGGGTATAATAAGTGAAGGCGCAAGTGGAAAGCTAATCACAAAACTAACGGAACACCAGAGATCATTGGGGGAAATAGGACAGGAAGTCCAACCACAATCACACCAATTCCAGACATTGAAGCCCCTTCTTGAAAGAACGGACTGTCTTGGCTTGTCGCACTGTTGGTGGTGGTTCATTACAATACTGCCCTAGTTTAAAACCACTTACTATTCGCCAATGAGATGAGGAGGTGTAACAAACTTTCTCCTCAGTTTTATCTGAAGTCCTAAAGTAAGGAGCTAAAAGAGTCAAACAACGTTCTACATTTTGTTTGTGCAAGCTGGATATGATCCTCAGACATCCATAGATCATAACCAGGCTTCAAGGTCCAAGAGTCAAAGCAAATTAGTTTAAGCTCTTTCAAAATTGGTTTTGCACCATTTTTAGCAATACTTGTGCTTGCATCCATCTATTGACGAAATGTTACGAATAGGATTTAACTTCATACTGATACCAAAGCAAGCATCTTCCGTAGCTAGATTTTTGTCATATCTGTTGATCTTGAACAGATAATTAGTTTTTGAAGGCAATTTCTTCCTTAACATTGGACACTAGAGTGCTGAGCTTGAGTACGCGTTAAATTTTGAGTGAGGCTACCGGTAAAGCGTGCTTTTTTGCAGAAGCAACGGAATCGGAGCGGAACGATTCTTTAACCCTCCC
>NC_081450.1:15509343-15520333 GCF_007210705.1 Tigriopus californicus
ATACAAGGAGTCTTATTTGGGGTTTCTACTCTGAATTTGGACGAGCCGTCAACGATTCAAATTTGTACCATAGTTGTCCTAAATAGCTTGACTACGAATGAAACATTTTTTCCACCAGCGACAGCTGAGACGAAAGCATGCGATCGCAGCGCCCCTGATCGATCTATATATGAAGTTATCTATGGATGTTACTATCAATGAGTTGAATGTCCCGCTTTTGTTGTGCTCGCTTTGGGAATCGGAGAAATGTAAGATGCCACTTGTTTTGTGAACTCCGTTGAGCTAGGCTTGTTGTATAACAAACCTAAACAGAACCTACCTGTTCATTTGATTCATTTAAGAACAAACGTTCTATTCAGCATGACATGGGTTTTGACATTGTTCTGTTACTTCTGGATGGACAACTGGGTCCATATCAACTTACTCACAGGAAGCGACTTACAGCAATGGTTGTCATACTAAAAGTGAGGACCACTCAACTGGCATTGCCACAACTTCATGCCTTTTGACAATGCTAGGGACTTGAAACCTTCAACAATCTTGGATCACAATTCACAAACCGTATGGACATTAATAGGACAAAAAATTGAGGCTAATGGCAAAGCCAGGAGAATGACGTCAAAGGCTAGAAATCATTACAGAAAGTGGTCAAACACTAATGAGTAGCATTACTTCTGGATGGATTGAAAATTCACAATTAAGTGACATCCTGTAAGTAAGTTGCACTTTATTAAGCATCAAAGCCAGCACCTAAAAGTTGTCGCTCTTTTAACAATGTAAATTGTTTATTTTTATTCATTGGTAAAACCACTCAAGCATCAAAATGATGAGATAGAGTATTTGTATAATTGATCATGAAATAATAATATGGGTATAATAAGTGAAGGCGCAAGAGGAAAGCTAATCACAAAACTAACGGAACACCAGAGATCATTGGGGAAACAGGGAACAGGAAGTCCAACCACAATCACACCAATTCCAGACATTGAAGCCCCTTCTTGAAAGAATGGACTGTCTTGGCTTGTCGCACTGTTGGTGGTGGTTCATTACAATCCTGCCCTAGTTTAAGACCACTTACGATTAGCCAATGAGATGAGGAGGTGTAGCAAACTTTCTCCGCAGTTTTATCTGAAGTACTAAAGTAAGGAGCTAAAAGAGTCAAACAACGTTCTACATTTTGTTTGCGCAAGCTGGATATGATCCTCAGACATCCATATATCATAACCAGGCTTCAAGGTCCAAGAGTCAAAGCAAATTAGTTTAAGCTCTTCTAAAATTGGTTTTGCACCATTTTTAGCAATACTTGTGCTGGCATCCATCTATTGAAGCAATGTTACGAATAGGATTTAACTTCATACTGATACCAAAGCAAGCATCTTCCGTAGCTATATTTTTGTCATATCTGTTGATCTTGAATAGATAATTGGTTTTTGAAGGCAATTTCTTGCTTAACATGGGACACTAGAGTGCTGAGCTTGAGTGTTTTTGAGTAAGGCTACCGGTAAAGCGTGCTTTTTTGCAGAAGCAACGGAATCGGAGCGGAACGATTCTTTAGCCCTCCCGCTATCGTCACTTTCTTCTTTTTCAAACGAGGGACAGAAAAAATGCAAAACGGTTTCCTCCACGATTCTTTTAAAAGTTCCGACTCCAATGCAGTGTCTTATTCACTACTGACGGGATCAAATCATAAGTGGATCAAATAAATAATCACGGGACGCTGCGGGTTACTAGGGTCATCAATTTACATTTTCTGTGACGTATGATACCCTTGTACCCTCGTATAGTTCTCATTTTTTTCTCGTCCTCTACTAAACGTTGAAAAATTGTAAAACACATGTTTTTTTGCACTTTTAGGCCATCTTTCTTCTGCAAAAGTAACGGTATCAGTAACGGTAACGCGTTATTTTTTTCTAAAAGGTAACGGTAACACGTTACTTTTTTCATAATGGTTGTGATGGTCAACCTTGTACGTAACACTATTCTTATCAGACATTTATCCAAACGTTTTACAATATAGCTTGAAACATCATCCACTCACACACAATGCTAAATAAAGAGTTGGCAATTCGCACAACCAGGGACATCTGGCTAACACGGACGGAATACTCTTTTTTCAAATCTTTCCCGCCAAAACAACGAGAGGCCGACTTTTGAATCGATCACCAAACTCCTCATACTAATGGCGTGCGGAATACGATCAATGTAAGTGGGATTGCGCGTAAAAAGTGATAGTGTTTGGAGATTTCAAAGATCATGTACCCCCAAGAAAGACCTGACTGGATTCTGCCGATTGTGGAGTGTCATTTACCCGGATTTCAAGTATGGAAGGCCTCCCAAGACAGATCAACTGGGGCCAAAGTGACATTCGGACTTTGTTCGGTTTATTTGGGCTGCTCAGCTTACAAATTGATGACCAAGCCTATCAGGACGGTGTTGCCAGGGTGGTTGAGGTGATGGCTCCCACTATCCTAGTTCTTCGCCAGACTTGGGGGTCAAGTTTGACTTTTGAAAGGCCATACAGGTTGCTTGCCAACTTGACAATCCACGCTACTAGAAAAAACAACAATTATAGCTTTCATTGACCGGCACATTCTGTCTTAAAGAACTTTGAATGATCAGTAACCCAATTTCTCAAATGTATTTGCGACCATTGTGTTCAATAATCAGTGTTAAGGACCATGTCCAGGTCACAATTGCTACTCAGGCCTGACAGATCCAATCCAGGAGCTCCAATTGTATGTACTATTCTATGTATTGTGTGTTTGGAGAGTAAGAACCACAATAATTTGCAAACACCAAAGTGAAAAGATCAGTGAAAGGAAAGGAAAGTGAGAATTAAGTTATTCCTTTGAAATTGTGCTAAACCTCATTGGTGATAGTTGAGACCAAAGCAGCATTACTATTTGCACCCCACAGACCCCACCTTTATTTTTCAGGACTTGGCCATCCAAAGACCAAAGCCCTGCCATCAGGATATGGGAATGGCAAGCAAACCAAAGGAGCCTGATATTGATTCATTTAATCCAAGAAAAAGTTTCATCAGCAATGAAGAAGTTGACAATTGTAATCATCTGATTGGGAAGACAGCGAGTATTTGAGAGTGAGTGTCTCTAAGCGTGCCTGCCTGTGAATCTGTGAAAAAAGAATGTGAGTCGTTTATTTCCTTAAAAATGTTCTTACATAATGGAGCAAGGGACATGGTTGACAAGCCAAGTTTGTTTGCTCTCAGATCACTGACCAAAGATAAATCATTTGATTGGCCATTACTCCCACATGACAACGGCATTCATGACACCTTGAGAGAGAATTAAAGGTTTCGCAAATGTTTGTAAAAAGCCAGTTGGAACTTCAGCTCTATCCCCAGAACGGCCAACAGCAACCTGTGGCCCAACCCTGAGACCACAACTTGTGGACCCATACTTCAAATTTCCAATCAACTAAGTGAAGTGTTGTAATTACCCTTGGGACTCATTCCACATTTTAGCCTAAACTCTTAAGTTGTTGGCTTGCGAAAGTGATCAAGCCTATAACCACATCAATCATAATGCTCTTGAAAAAATGGGAGAAATGAAGAAAACCAAAAACCATGAGTTTTAAGGGTCAATTCTAATGACTGTAGAGGCTTAATGTGCGTTTCTGAGAGCACCTTCAAGCCCCCGAAAATCCAGGCTAGTTTTGAACAATGAAGTTCACACTTTTTCAAAAAACCTTTTCTTTCTCGGGGTCCTTCATTGTTTAATTTACTTCCCTCTAATATTCGTAGGGAATACGCAGGCCTTGTTGATCCGGTTGCATCTTTCAAGTCAAGACTTGGACAAATTTTTAGATAACATCCAGATCAACCCTACATTCAAGGACTAGCTCGGTCTGCCAACTCAAACTCGTTGGTACACCACATATTCATATAAAGATTGAAAGGTAATAAATAGACGAATCATAACCCTTAATTTTGATAGTCCTGGGGATTACATTCCCTGTAACGGTTAGAAAGGCCCGTGAAAAAACAAACCAAAAAAATAAAGCGCTAGCCTGGATTCTCGAGGGCTTGAAGGTGCTCTCAAAACGCACATTAAGCCTACTGTCACTGGAATTGTCCTAAATCCTGGATTGGGACAAAGTTCAAGGATACTTTTGAAGACGTGCAGCATCAGAAACCTTTCGAACCTTCTCAGTGGGTTGAAAATACACTGGAGAACTGATCTCGTAGCATGTTAGCCATAGCCTCTACATTCTTGATTGCTTCCCCATCAACCTCAAAAGGCCCAACCGGGTGTTTTCATCTTTTCTGTTAGAGTTTGCATAAGAGAAAAAAAGCCTTCGGATTCGACCTGACCTCCTGAACCACCTTACTCTCAGTTTGTAACTCTTACTCTTAATAACGTCAGACTTTTTTGGAGATTACCGACAATTACTAGATTTGAATTGCTCTTCAGCCTTTTTTCTCACTTGTAACTCTTTTTGAACAAAGCCTTTCTATATTTTGGAGTTTTTTTTAATGTGTTTGGTTTGTGTCTGGGACGCATATGCACACATTGTTTTGGAACGGAATGGAAGGTTCAAAATTCAACCGCTATGGTGCGCTAAACTCACTATCGCACTCTGACAAAAATAGGCACATATCCATCAACACCGGGATTGTGACCAATCCAGCTACATTGGCCCACGGCATTTCGTAAGCATTTACAGAGTCCTCCTCAGTACAGAGGAGGACAGGAGGGAATCAATACCCATGATTCAGCTCCTACCATCGAGAGCTGTGGGGTCAAATGCTCAAAAAACTGCCAAAGTGAGCCAAACACCGGAGACTTGGGAGCAATATGCGATATCAAATGGCGGGCTTGTACAAACGTGCCGAATAGCCCGCCCTCCAAACTCGGAGATTCCCGTGAGTAAATTCCTCCTCCATTGTCAGGGACTGTTTGCTTCAACATCGGAAATAGTATTGGAGGAGGTCCAGGGCTGCCATAAGAACACCATTCCCTTTTGCAGCCCTTCACGGAACCCGAGATGGACGTCACCTTCAAAAAGATGAAGAGGCAAACCCCATCAACATCTGGAGTCTTTCCTTTCCAACTTTCACTTCTCCGGCCCAAGCCCTGCCACTCCTCCAAGATTTATTAGCTTTTTTTCTTCTCACGAGCGTGAATGAAGTCAGCCATCATCTTCATCCATAAGAAGGGGCCCGGGGACATTCCACTGGGGATTACACTCCTGTAGCGGTTAGAAAAGCCCGTGAAAAACCAAACAAACCAAAAAAAAATAATTCTAACCGTCAAGGACCAATACAATCAAACTAAAGAACTACACATAATGATTTGGAACTAGAAATACTACACTACAAATCAGAGAGAAGCTGCTAAACTAAACATAAACATAAATGAGCAATAAACTTATTTAGGTTCTAAAGTAATTCCGTCTTCACAAAGAGCCGTGAAAAACCAAACCTAATTGAGTGAATGAATGGCAATTCCCATTGATTCACAGACACACAAACACGACGAACACTACACATGCACAGCGACCAAGAAGGAACAGAGGAAGTCACACCTTGGTTCGAAATTCTTGGAGATAGAAAAAGAAACAAACTGAAACCGCGACTGTTCCCAGCGAGCTCCAAAACAGGAATCCATCAATTTCTCGTCTTGAAGTGCTAGGATTCCAACCCCAGTAGCGGCAAATAAGTCCTCAAAGGAAGAAAAAACTCGTTGGAGAATAAGGATCAATTGTATTTGAGCAAAGCTACAGGAAAATCCCAAAATCATAGATCCTCTGAGAATCTGAATGGATTAGCGTTAGGGAATTTTTGTATTCGCGTCCTTCATGGGCTCGCCTTTGGACCATACTTGTTGCCATTCAAGATGCTTCTTGCGAGTTCGGGTTTCTCTCCAGGATTGACCACGGCATTTGGCTTTGCTTGAAACCATCGTTGTCGAACACCTCACGTGAAATGGCGGCAATTCGGGTTCTTATTGTAGCTGTGTAGGCATCTGAATCTCGCCGAGAAGTCGATCCCGACTGTTATAGTCAGAGTTAGCTGAACTGTCCGGAATGGTCCTAAATGTGGGAAAAAACATATGTTTAATATGCACGTTCTATTATTCACAGAGGATAGGTGTGGACCTTTGATAAATTCGGCGATCTATAGCTGAATACCGCTCATGATCCGATTGGAGAACACCTTGATCTCTGGTTCCCTTTCAGCGCTGGCCACCATGATCCGTCTTGGAACTCCTTTGCTCTTGGCAGAATCGCTAGAATGTTGATCTCGATAGTAGTACCCCAAGTTATTCATCATTTCCTTCGCCTGCATCCTTGTCCTTTTCTTCTTCCTGAAAGTGGTCTTCATAATGATTGATGAGTCTTCCTCGAAGCTTCAACGCAAATAGTGGAACTTACCGACAACATCCGAAGAAACAGCAGCAGCAACAAAATAGTAGAAGGAGGAGAAGGAGAATACATCCAAGAGAATGTACATCCAATCTTCCATCCAGAATTGGCGAGTGCCACGGTTGCTGCACTTTTTAGAGTGAACCGTTCGCTGTATCCGGCATAGGATAGGCCAGATCTGGATACGGTTCCATTCCAGTTACAGCCGTCCTTGTAACAACAGCTAACTGTTCCATCTGATCCGCCTGATTGAGCGAGTGTAAATTAGCCACGATTCGAGTTTGGAACCTAACTCTCACACTCAGTCCCAGTTACACTTGACTGGAAAAAAAGTGCACAGGTCAAAAATTTGCCACCAACAATTTGGCAACGTGTCTACAGAGATGTAGAAATGTCTACGATTGGGTTCATTTCAAGAAACTCGATGATCACAATGATTTGGGGCATGGCCGCCGTTTTACTTGTATGATTGGTCGTGTATCTGAACTCTAACCTGCATATTGCTCTCGACGTCGTTGATGACTGGTAATAACGATTATTATGGGCCAAATGAGGACATCATTTTATATTTCTACCATCAGTTGTCATGGAAGTTTTGATTCAAATCAATGAATCAACTACACAATAAACATTTAAACGAGGTTTTGATTGGAAACGGTGAAATGTGATTGCTTTTTGTTCCTGGGCCCTTGTTTCGTCCCACCTGTTTACCTTTTGGCCAAAGGGATTGACGAGGGACAAGATTGACGACATTCGTGCCAAAGAAAATGGTGCTTGAGTCTAGGGATCACTTGGTTTTGAGAAAATGTTAGTGACATTAAGACATAAGGAGTGCTTAAACTTTCAATCAAATGCTTGAAACATTGAAAGTACAAGTCTCTGATTTCACATCGAGCCACTCCAACAGATGTTACCGACAACGAGGACCATTTAAAACACTTAAAGATTTATTTGTTTCATACCTATATAGAGCGTACTGAATTCTTCTTTTGTTTTCTGAGATGAAAGTGCCAATGTCAGGCCTAGTCAAGGGCATGACTGAATTTTGACTCCTTATTTCAACGAATTGCTCATAAAACTTGACACAAACAACCTGAAATCAGTTTGTTGAAGAGCATCTTAGTGAAATTGTTCTGTTTGCCATAACAGGTGTAGAATAAATGTGGAATCTGGCGCTCCAGCGGACCTTTTAAAGAGCCGTTGAATGACGAATTTAGAGCCTCGGGTGATATTTGTAAGGACGTCTCTTCAGTGAATGTACTGAACGTAAAGTGTGTATATCAAACATCGCCAAGAAAAGAGTGAATTCTAAAATGAACCAGTACTCCAATGTTTCTGCAGATCTCTCCAAGAGAAACATCAAGCAAACATCTGGGAAAATAATTTGAAACTCCCAACGGCTTTTTTCAAAGTTGAAACTCGAACCAACACACACAGCCCCAGCCCAAACTCTCAAACTAGGAGCCTAAACCACATTGAAGGGATGCGATCTCCAAACTAAATTATATCTGAAATATAAAATGCGTTTGTTTTGATACCAAACTCTTTGGCAATGATGACCAATATGTTTCAGCGTCAGATGGAGCCATTGTATGCTCTCCATTATTTCATTAAGTCAGAGACTTTCTTCAGGCAATCAGGAATGAGCCCGGGCAAAATTCTGAACTCCAGGAGCCACTAAGCCGAACATATGAATAAAATCTATCATCTTCCCAAAGCAACGGTTAGATTGTTTGTTATGATCAAAATTTACTTGTCTCTATATTCATTGCAAGATGATTTGAGTGGAATAAACAATACCAATGAATACATACAATAACTTGCAGGACACTGGACGGCTGAATTGTGATTGACCTTGTTACGAGGCATATAATAGTCATTTTCGCAAACATGAGCCATGTCCAGACAAATCTTCAAGTCCGCAATAGAATAGTACATGTACTTAAGGAGGTCTTGTCACAAATTACCGCCGCCGAAACGTTTGCTCGAAATCAATCTAACCTAGACAATGTTTCAAAGTAGTTGAATTGTGAAATCCACAAGTAGGGTAAAATATTTGCATCTCTGCTAATTACGCTCCACAATCTCAAAATGGTTTTTTATAATAGTCATTAGTGACAGCAAGTTCTGTGTATGACACAAATAGTAAACGGAAGGCCAGAAAATCCGTACTGATGGGATCAAATCGGATCAAATAAATAATCACGAGAGGTTGCGACTAGGGCTACCAATTTACATTTTCAGCCGCATGTGACGTCACTAGCGGAATGTTGGAACCCGTTAGTCAGTCACAAAAAGTAACCCTGAGTTTTCTTTGATCAAACAAGGGTTGCTTTTGGGATCAAACCTAACCTTTTACGTTACGTTGGAAACGGCTAGTGCTTTGACTTTCCTAGCTTTCTAGAAATCCTGAGTCTGAAAATGTATTTGATCCATCACTAGAAATTCAACTCATGCCGAAAAGCGTCTGATTGTAAATTGAAGTCCCCCAGAATACTAGGAGAATATCTGGCATTTTTTGGCGTTTTTTTTTAAACCTGGCAGCACTGGACCACACGGGTACTCTCATTTTTATAGCCAGGAGAATCATCCTTGGATCTCTCACCTATCAGAAAACTGCGCCAACCACTACGCCACGTCTCCTTCTCTCGTTCTATGATCTATCCAAAATGGAATTTGAAAGCGTTTGCGACAAAATTGCAAAGCTTCACCTTGTAATTGAACTTGTATAACAAGATTTACATACAGTATGTTAGTACGGTAACTCCAAACGGACCATTACAATTGCTGAAAAGTATGAGTGCATCGTTACCTGATAATAAACTCGACCTGATGAGTTGGAATATCCCACGGCGCACTTCGCTGCGGTCCCGTGATCTCATAGTACTTATTCGTATTCCGGGACCAAAGGGTGTGATTGGTCGAAGGCTTGGACAAGCCTCTCCTGATTTGACACGAATTCCGAGCATTGAAAACACCAAAGACCGAAAGTGCCATGGCTGATACTCAAGAGGAGAGCACCAATGACCACATACCCAGCCATGTTGAACCAAGTATGACTACATATCCTGACCGATTTCCAGGCTTTTCCTTGTGGCCACTAACTAAAGCAACAACAGCTGAAAAAACTTTGTTCTGATTTGATTCAGGGCTTTCTGATCGCAATCTTGTTTATAATGAGTGCTTTCATGACAACAGAACTTTGACCTCGAGCCATTGGTTGAACAATCCAGTGAGAGCTTTCTATTTTGTCAAGAGAACCTTTATGAGTGAATGGCAAGAGTCAGAATGGGCAATTTCCTTGAGGATGATATGGTTACGACTTCTAAACTTTCATGGCAGGAATGAGCAAACTCAACAAATGAATTGTTCAAATTCAATTAAACAAGGTGTGGGTTCACACCTAACTCGGCCAGGAGATCTACCATGCTTAAAACATCTTGCCCAAATTAGTTTGTCAAATTAGCCTTCTCTTTTAGTTTCACATAAAGTTGGTTTGTAATGTTCAGTGGATCAAGGTTCTAAATCAATTAAGAGAAAATCGATCATTCTTTATTACAAGGCATGATTTGCATCGAAGATGAAGAAAAAAAAACAAATCCACGCTACAATCTAAAGAAATATAAAACGAAATGTACGTATTTGATTTCAAGCACGTTTTATTCCCTAAGCCATGCTAATAGTCAAGGCTGCAAACGATGCAAAGTAAGCCAATACTAGATATAATCATGGGTCAGCTCCTTCCCGTGTTCACAACTGGTGCAATCTGGAAAATAAATTTTCTTGATTGGTTTTTAGCATATTAAACAATATAAATGCACTGAATGATTTGTAAACATGATAGAATGTAACAATAGGAGGCACTACGGGTGTTGAGGTATATCACATGATGAGCATGACAGAGATTGATAGGTTGTGCCAAGGACGGCTACCCCGGACGGCAATCTCCCTTTTCTGCATGACAGAGGAAGGCCGACTTCTCCTCAACTCTAGGTGCTTGAAGTTCTTAACTAGCATACATCTAACTGACTTTAAACATTCCATGCAACAGGTTAACAATGAGTAATATTTAAAATGACGATCTTATACGGCAATTCAATGCCTAATAAAGTAATTTTTTCCAGCAATTTGTTACAAACTGAACAAATTTCTGGAGGATAGCATATCATTTACTCTTACTGGCAGGATTACATTTAGCTGTCTTTAATTTTTTCTTTGACAATCATGTACAATACTGAAAACTGTCTTACTATTAAACAATATGGATTTACCATTTGTACATGTAGATTTAGATCTTAGGCAAGTTTTAACTTTAAATTGAATTGTGAGAACATTCATTCATAAACTTAGAACATGATTGTCAACCCGGTAGTCAACTACAATTACATTATTACAACCTTTTATCATAACATTACAGATATGAATATATTAGATGATGACAATGAAGTTAACATTTAGCAAACACAAAAAGTGTTGTTTTCCACTTCTAAGTTATGACCAATGTTCTTATTGAAGGTTTCTATTTCCAGTAAAAAGGCGTTGTTAGGGCAAAAAGATAGACAAAAGCAATTTTTTACTCACGTGATTTTATTATGATTGGCAC
>NC_081450.1:15520384-15524596 GCF_007210705.1 Tigriopus californicus
AACAAGGAGTCTTATGGGGGTTTCTACTCTGATTTTGGACGAGCCGTCAACGATTCAAATTTGTACCATAGTTGTCCTAAATAGCTTGACTACGAATGAAACATTTTTTCCACCAAGCGACAGCTGAGACGAAAGCATGCGATCGCAGCGCCCTTGATCGATCTATATATGAAGTTATCTATGGATGTTACTATCAATGAGTTGAATGTCCCGCTTTTGTTGTGCTCGCTTTGGGAATCGGAGAAATGTAAGATGCCACTGTCTTGTGAACTCCGTTGAGCTAGGCTTGTTGTAAACAAACTCTAAACAGAACCTACCTTGTTCATTTGATTCATTTAAGAACAAACGTTCTATTCAGCATGACATGGGTTTTGACATTGTTTCTTGTTTCTCTGGATGGACAACTGGGTCCAACATATCAACTTACTCACAGGAAGCGACTTACAGCAATGGTTTTGTCATCAAAAGTGAGGACCACTCAACTGGCATTGCCACAACTTCATTGCCTTTTGACAATGCTAGGGACTTGACAACCTTCAACAATCTTGGATCACAATTCACAAACGGTATGGACATTAATAGGAACAAAAATGAGGCTAATGGCAAAGCCAGGAGAATGACGTCAAAGGCTAGAAATCATTACAGAAAGTTGGTCAAACACTATGAGTAGCATTACTTCTGGATGGATTGAAAATTCACAATTAAGTGACATCCTGTAAGTAAGTTGCACTCTATTAAGCATCAAAGCCAGCACCTAAAAGTTGTCGCTCTTTAACAATGTAAATTGTTTATTTTTATTCATTGGTAAAACCACTCAAGCATCAAAATGATGAGATAGAGTATTGGTATAATTGATCATGAAATAATAATATGGGTATAATAAGTGAAGGCGCAAGAGGAAAGCTAATCACAAAACTAACGGAACACCAGAGATCATTGGGGGAAACAGGACAGGAAGTCCAACCACAATCACACCAATTCCAGACATTGAAGCCCCTTCTTGAAAGAATGGACTGTCTTGGCTTGTCGCACTGTTGGTGGTGGTTCATTACAATCCTGCCCTAGTTTAAGACCACTTAGATTAGCCAATGAGATGAGGAGGTGTAGCAAACTTTCTCCGCAGTTTTATCTGAAGTACTAAAGTAAGGAGCTAAAAGAGTCAAACAACGTTCTACATTTTGTTTTGCGCAAGCTGGATATGATCCTCAGACATCCATATATCATAACCAGGCTTCAAGGTCAAGAGTCAAAGCAAATTAGTTTAAGCTCTTCTAAAATTGGTTTTGCACCATTTTTAGCAATACTTGTGCTGGCATCCATCTATTGAAGCAATGTTACGAATAGGATTTAACTTCATACTGATACCAAAGCAAGCATCTTCCGTAGCTATATTTTTGTCATATCTGTTGATCTTGAATAGATAATTGGTTTTTGAAGGCAATTTCTTGCTTAACATGGGACACTAGAGTGCTGAGCTTGAGTGTTTTTGAGTAAGGCTACCGGTAAAGCGTGCTTTTTTGCAGAAGCAACGGAATCGGAGCGGAACGATTCTTTAGCCCTCCGCTATCGTCACTTTCTTCTTTTTCAAACGAGGGACAGAAAAAATGCAAAACGGTTTCCTCCACGATTCTTTTAAAAGTTCCGACTCCAATGCAGTGTCTTATTCACTACTGACGGGATCAAATCATAAGTGGATCAAATAAATAAATCGGGACGCTGCGGGTTACTAGGGTCATCAATTTACATTTTCTGTGACGTATGATACCCTTGTACCCTCGTATAGTTCTCATTTTTTTCTCGTCCTCTACTAAACGTTGAAAAATTGTAAACACATGTTTTTTGCACTTTTAGGCCATCTTTCTTCTGCAAAAGTAACGGTATCAGTAACGGTAACGCGTTATTTTTTTTCTAAAAGGTAACGGTAACACGTTACTTTTTTCATAATGGTTGTGATGGTCAACTTGTACGTAACACTATTCTTATCAGACATTTATCCAAACGTTTTACAATATAGCTTGAAACATCATCCACTCACACAACAATGCTAAATAAAGAGTTGGCAATTCGCACAACCAGGGACATCTGGGCTAACACGGACGGAATACTCTTTTTTCAAATCTTTCCCGCCAAAACAACGAGAGGCCGACTTTTGAATCGATCACCAACTCCTCATACTAATGGCGTGCGGAATACGATCAATGTAAGTGGGGATTGCGCGTAAAAAGTGATAGTGTTTGGAGATTTCAAAGATCATGTACCCCCAAGAAAGACCTGACTGGATTCTCGCCGATTGTGGAGTGTCATTTACCCGGATTTCAAGTATGGAAGGCCTCCCAAGACAGATCAACTGGGGGCCAAAGTGACATTCGGACTTTGTTCGGTTTATTTGGGCTGCTCAGCTTACAAATTGATGACCAAGCCTATCAGGACGGTGTTGCCAGGGTGGTTGAGGTGATGGCTCCCACTATCCTAGTTCTTCGCCAGACTTGGGGGGTCAAGTTTGACTTTTGAAAGCCATACAGGTTGCTTGCCAACTTGACAATCCACGCTACTAGAAAAAACAACAATTATAGCTTTCATTGACCGGCACATTCTGTCTTAAAGAACTTTGAATGATCAGTAACCCAATTTCTCAAATGTATTTGCGACCATTGTGTTCAATAATCAGTGTTGAAGGACCATGTCCAGGTCCAATTGCTACTCAGGCCTGACAGATCCAATCCAGGAGCTCCAATTGTATGTACTATTCTATGTATTGTGTGTTTGGAGAGTAGAACCACAATAATTTGCAAACACCAAAGTGAAAAGATCAGTGAAAGGAAGGAAAGTGCGAATTAAGTTATTCCTTTGAAATTGGTATTGCCAAGGTCTGGTAGCATCAGGTTCAACTAGCATTGGTTCTTTAACCTGGGAGTTGCGGCGTAGTTGACAGGTGGTGCTGCTTTCACTTGTTGACATGATAGCGGCTGTAATCCCAGGCCAATAAATGGAAGATCGGGCTCGGCAAAGTGTGCTGTTGATGCCTGGATGAGCACCATGCAGACGATCCAAAACATGAGGACGACAAAGCTTTGGAATCACAATCCAATGGCCAAAGAGAACGAGCTCATTATTAACAGAAAGATTATCCATAATGGCACGATAAGCGACATGCTCAGCAGGCATTTTGACATCAGCAGAAGAGGATCTGAACAAATGTAGGTAGTTGATCAGACTTGTATATTCGGCGTCGCCTTTGCCGGAGGCACAAATTTGGTTGAGGAGGACGTCGGCGGCGTCCTCAGTAGACAGGGCAACCTGTTGCTTATCTTGGATAACCTGAGCAATCGACAAAGACGGTGTCAATGAACTGTCGCTGTCCTCAACGTCCTCAACTGAATGCTCAGAAACGGGTGACCTCGATAATGCATCAGGAATGCGGTGTTCTTTGCCTTTCCTCCAAACTGTCTTGAAGAGGTAGGATGAAGTGTCGGCTTTCATCCTTTGAATACAAGGGTTGTCGATGGCATCAAGGGTCTTCAGGTTGAGAATTGACACAAGAGGCTGATGATTGACGACCAAAGTGAACTCGGGTAAGCCAAAGAGAAAGCAATGGCATTTCTTCAAGGCCCAACGAACGCCTTGAAGTTCGAGCTCTACAGAAGCGTAATGACTTTCAGTCTCATTAATAAAACGAGATCCAGCTTCGATTAGTTTCCAAGTTCCATCAGGATCTTGTTGCTGAAGGACGAATCCAAGGCCACAAGTCTTTGAAGCATCAGTGAGTAACATCGTCGGTCTTTTGGGATAGAAAGAGGTCAATACAGGTGCAGAAGTAGGAGCTTTCTTTGCTTGCTTGAAGGCGATACTGTGATCAGAATGCCAATGAGAGGCATTTTTCGCACTCAAGAGAGGACGCAGTGGCATCAAAAAAGATGAAACATATAATTGTTTGGCCAGACCAATGAACGAGCGTAGATCGGTGATGTTGGTGGGGATAGGGAGGTCTCCAACGACATTAAGTTTCTCGGGATCAGCCTGGTTGCCTTCGGATGAGACAATAAATCCTGCAAACTTGCACGATGGTACAGCGTCCTTGGCTTTAGAACGATTGAGAGTGATGCCATGCTTGGAGCAGCACGCTAAAAAACTCTCGACAGCGGCCAAATGTTGATCGTAATCATCCCCAATTATGATGACATCATCGACGACCTTGGATAGGCGAGGAAGAGC
>NC_081450.1:15525596-15527140 GCF_007210705.1 Tigriopus californicus
GAGCTTGACTTGAAAATATCAACTCTTGGCGTCGAACAACAATAACAGATTGGCAGATGGTGGAATTACGTGTGCCTTCCGATCTGGGGTCCGAATTGGGTGGTGTGATCTCTTCACGAATTTGTTTAGCATTCTTAGGTCAACACAGCAACGAAGTGAACCGTTGGCCTTGCGAACAATTGTCAGTGGATGGACCAAATCCGTTAGCTCGGATACTGGCGCGATGACCTCTTGCTTGACAAGTTCATCAAGCATTTTATGGGCTTCATTGCGTAGCGGGAAAGGAATTGGTCTTGGGGCTGAAACATGAAAGGGAATAGCATCGTCTTGCAAAACAATATGAGCGGGCGGACCATCCATTGCCTTGAGTGGCTTCCCATCTTCATGAAAATCATGATCAAACTTTGCAAGAAGCTTCTCCACGCGACCCGGTTTTGAGTCTTTGGCGACGGCGGCAACGTCAACGACGGGATCATCTTGAAGTTCATCGGGGATCTGCGGCAATTGATATCCAAGTCTCCAGCAGGCTTCATAGCCCAAAAGAGCGCCTTCACGGCCTTCTGTCAGCAGAAATTTCACGCGCGCGGTTCTGGACTTATAACTGACAGGTAAAACGACTTCACCGACAACAGGAATGGGACGATTGTTAGCGGCAATGATCTTGGCGTTCGACTTATTGACCTCGACATGCGAGCACCGAAGACGGCGGAAGGTTTTTTTGCAGATAAGGTTGGCTTCAGCACCGGTATCTGGCAAAATCTTGATTTTATCAAGTGGACGCTCTTCATCATCAATCGTATCAACAACAATCTTGGGCACGGGCTCAACCTGGTCACAAATGACCACCTCAATGCTTCTGAGCATTGGAATTTCGCCTTGCTTTTTGGAAACATCGGTCCGCGGTGTGGCCATCTTTGTTGCCGAAGCTGCAGTGTCTTGGATTGGCTATGTCATCCACTTTGACGGCCTTCTTAATTTTTTTCGCCTTGGTATACAACGATACCTTAGAGACACTTGGTTGAGGCTTTCGAATCTTGTCTCCACTGTCTGCAGCTTCGAATGATTTGCAGATTTCGATAGCTCTCTTCAAATTCGGTAATGATGGTTCCCTAAAAATTGCTCTTTGCGCTTCGACGTCTTGAACACCAGCAACGATAAGTGTTGTCATCAGGGCATCATTTAAGTCTTCAGGATTGAAGGCAGCTTCATCTATCATGCAACGAAGATTTGTGACATGTTGGTCGAAATTCTCACCATCTTTTTGACGTCTTGAGATCAACTCGACCCTGTCCACAATCAACGATTGTGTAGCTCGGTAATGGGATCTCAAAGCCTTGATAATAGTCTGGACATTGGTACTTGAATCATCAGGATCGATGTGGAGCACGGACTCGACAACGGCGGCGACATGCGGGCCAAGAGCAGCAAGAACAGTGGCTACTTGTTGAGACCTTGAATACCTTTCAGCGTCAAAAAGTCGGGCGTTTGCTAACCATTCCAGTTCCCAGATTTTGTAGTCGCGGAATTGCGCATTGGAGCGATTT
>NC_081450.1:15527743-15531088 GCF_007210705.1 Tigriopus californicus
TCAAATTGAGTTTCCTTTGAATCTCCGTCTTTTTGGCAGCAAATTCAAGCTTGACAATCTTGGCCTTGAATGTTGCATCTTCTTGTTGGATGGACATCAACTTCTTTCTACCTTTCGGTCTCAGATTCCAATTGGGATTCTTCAATGTCACGCTTGCGATGAAAATATTAACGAATTAATCTCTGAACTATTTTATTTTAGGGGTTGGAGCAATACCTTGAGTGATTTGAGCTATGCCTCTTTTTCCAAGATGGAGAGTCTATACAGTTCTCTCTTGCTCTCAGATTCTTCCACCCTGCATGCCTTGGCTGTTCTTACAAAGTTCTGGACCTCTTCCCCTCCTGCTGTCTCTTGGGTGCAATGTTTCAGTCGTGATGAATTGGCACGTCCGGAAACAGAAAGGCTAGTAAGACCATGAACCACAGGGAGAACGCTAGGAGAGTCTCCAGCCGGTTCCAATGCAAGAGCATCACTTCTGGCTCCTTCGTTGTGGGTAATCTCACTTTCACTCCCTCGTTCATCCATCAAATTGTCCCGTCCAGAGTTATCTCCCTCTCCACAATCATAAGGGTTGGGTATGGTGAAGGTCCTTCCAGTAGCGTCGACAATTTCTTGACTCAAGTCATCAATTTCGGCATCTTTGGGCTTGGGACCACCGCCAGTCTTAAACTAAGAATTACTTTCATACTAAATGGCAATTCTTTCTTGCAATCATTATTCTTATGCAATATAATACCATGATCGCCTTGGCTTGGGAAAATTTCCGTCTTGCACGATAAGCCATATTCCTCCATTTGGTTTGGATTTGAGCCTTGGTGAAAGGTTTGGTAGAAACGGCTGAGAATTTTTTTGCCACCTCATCCTGGATAGCTTGAGTTCGCTTGCTAGTCCGCCCATGATTCCCAGCAAATTCTCCAAGTTTGTGATCATGGATAAGCTTAAGAAGGTACCAACCTTCTTCGCAATCACCAAATCCGAAATACGCCTCTCCCAAACTAGAAAATTCAATATTCTTCTTTGATTGAACTATTACCAAAAAGAAGCCTAATATAACAATTACCTGAATAATTTGTCACGTCCACAAATTGAGGGGCCAGAGAGATATGTCATCCTCAAGCAATTCACTCGTCTTATAAAGGTTGCCTGTATTCATCTCATGAGTCTCACGCAGTTGTCTCACCCGTCTCATGCAAGTGTCTCACTTTTTTGGGTGAAAAGTACATGCGCCAAAGATCGTCCAGAGCCTACCCTCCCCAAGCAAACAAGAAGTCAATTTTTACCAGAATTGTTGAACTTTGGGAAAGACTGCCTGTGCACATCAGGGAGGAAGAAAACAAAGCTAAAGTGAAGAGTATAATTAAAACCGGGGACCTATCTACTCACTAATAACAAATATGAACCCAAAGAAGCAACAAAGACATTGTGAAACATATCTTTTTGTGGCGTGGAATTAAATATTCCGTAAGGTCGATCAATAGGAACCATACAAATTTAAAATTGTATATCTCGTGTTCCTGCGACCAGAAATGAATAAGTCATTAATAACTGAACTTGTAAATAGCAATACAATAAGAGTGAAAAAAGAAGCATTTAACTGTTTAAAAAACGGAAAGAAACTTGAAGCTTTTGGCATCATCTTTTTTCATCAAGTTTTTGAAGTGGCTAAGAACCATAATAGCTGTTAGCATACTGTACTGATGTTTGAGAAGTAGGTGTTTCGGTCTTCAGGGGTAAGACATATTTGGTTCAGACGAATAGGTTGAAATAAGACCGTGGATCCTCTTAAGAACCAAAGTTACTATAACAGCACCCGTCTATTTCGGTTGAGACTCGCCACACCAGTTTTGCAACTTTGAATCATTACGATCTCATTGGAAGTTCCAAGGGACCCTGAATTCAGAGACGTGCGAGGTTTGACAAGTGACTCCACTTCAAAAATGTAAACGATCAGTAGAACTAAAAAGTTTCCAAACAGATTTTGAACTGATGCGCTGTATAAGAAAGAGTTCTAATATGACGAGCATCATTGAATATTTTCTTCAAGGACACTGCCAAATCTTACTTGAAAACAAGCTGATTCATGAATATGGTATTTTAGATTGTTACTACTATTTTGTTACTTTATAAATCCTTTCTGAACCCATTTTTTCATAAGATTAGATTGCTATAAAATTTCATTAGATTATTCATATTAACATTATCACATGTGTGCTTCCTGAGTCTATCAAGAAACAAGTCCCAATTACTTTACAATTTAAGGTGTTGAACACGGTAGTACTTCCTTTTTCGAGGTGCTATAGTCCAACTCGAGACCGGCAGCATGCGAAAGATCAGTGTGTCAAGCACGTTTTATTGAGAAATACCACACTAATTCAATTCTAATTACAGAAGACACTCTTAACCCTGTGGAATGAGTTGGTTGAATCCATGGTGGATCAAGTTTGTCATAAACCATTCAAAGCTTTATCCTATTATGCAATGCAAACGTGTGACCTCTTTTAGAAGAGACTGACTCCCTACTGAGAAGGTCTCCAAACAAAGCCCATGTTCGTTGACATTTGGCATTATTTAGATTAGCTTTATTGAGATAAATTTGAACACCTTCAAAAAAAAGTGATGAGAAGCACCTACAGCTGAAATACTACTCAATAAATCTTCTTTTTGGCACATGTCCTTTCAGATCCCGATGGGTGCTATTTCCTGACCAACCCCATGCGGCATATCTAACTTGACAACATTTGAATTTAGACTGCAATGATGATTTGACGTCCCATTAGGATTTGACTTGGTCAGGGCGAATTTCTATATCCAGACAATGTTTTGATATTGCGTCATTGTAAATGTCAAATAAAAGTTGTGATCGAAATGACCTCACGAGCAAAACGAGCCTCATTCATTGGAAAGAACGTGCGAAATCAAATAAGCGGAAGCTGCAATCATTTTCATTGAAGAAGGACTGAAGTCATATAGCTCAGTCATCATGATTTTTTAACAAAAGGGAATGCATGCACAATAAAACGAAGGAAAAAAGGTAAAAAGATCCCCCAAATACTCATAATTAATCTGCCTTCATCATTAACATAGATATGATAAGTACTGTTCCAAGGTTGTGTGACCAGCCCTCGATGAAAAAAGTACGTTTATTTCCACATTATTTTTCAATAACTCTATCACTTGAGGTCAAATTTCTTTAAAACACTTTTACGGCCAACAATGCTGTCCCAGCCGCAATGCCCGTGAATGACCCTAAGATGCCAAGAGATACGTGAGTCGCCCTTTTCTCGAAGAAGGACGGCTTGACTTCAGGCTTTGGTTCTGTAAAGTAACAAAATCAATTAGAAGCAT
>NC_081450.1:15531139-15531702 GCF_007210705.1 Tigriopus californicus
TGGTAAATTTGTATCTACCCTGTCCAACCGTTCACGTTGGACGTCAGTCATTGAAATAAGTGCAATAGATTGCTGACTCCCCCAAAATAAGTCTGATATTTCAAAGCTAGATATTGTAAGATACAAGCATACTTGTTTAAATTCTCATTCTGAAATAAGTTGGATTAGATAAATTTGGTGATTATGGCAAACATGCCCGAGAGAGTAACGAAGCTAACACCCAAGCCAGAGCCCACGTGGACGGCTCTCTTTTCAAAGAAAAGCTCTCCATCGGTCTCAGTTGGCTTGATAGTTGTCGAGGTTGTGGTTTGAGGCGCTGTTGTGGTGGTAGGGATTCCTAGAAAGAGATGATAGGGTACTTTTACAACCATTCCTTCATGGGTGTTGTAAGGACAAAAGCAGAACAATTGAGCATGAGAAGTGACGAGAACCAATCCAAAACTCCCACCAAAACAAGCAGCTGATATCATAGCATGAATCTCCGGTGCAAACAACCCATGATGATACACAATTTGCAGCCTATATGCAATTGCCTGTCAATTTGTACAAAATGTGCGAAAACA
>NC_081450.1:15531738-15535886 GCF_007210705.1 Tigriopus californicus
ATTTGCAGCCTATATGCAATTGCCTGTCAATTTGTACAAAATGTGCGAAAACAGAATTTTGCTCGGTGATCTTTAACACCAATCATCCCTTTGCCCAAATCTTTATTTGATCTCGATGTCGGGTGGCCGCACTGTTGTCCATTTGCTTCTCATTAACAGAACGTGACAGCCACATCTAAAGCGGATACATTGCAACTAATCTTTTCATTCGTTTATCTGACTGCGTGTGTCCGATTTGCTACAAAAACTTCCCTCTCTCTGAAGTCTGTTTTGGACACACAGGCTCGAAAAATGGGGTAATTGAAGTACCCACGCATTGCAGGAGCATAATTGGAAATTCTTACAAAATTTCGAACTTCAGAGATTTGAGAATATTGTTCTTTGAAATGTTTTCCAGCTATTGTGGGGAACAATTATGAGAGGAAAGAAATGTTTTTGAAATTTAGTTATTGCTTCTTCCTATCCGGAATTCTGACATTTGCTCAGTCTAAAGGACATAGAGCCTTGAGTGTTGATTGTTCAGCTGTACATGCATAATGCATGTCTGCAGATCGTGAACTTATTTCTTGACAAATACATTTATACTTTAATAGTAACGTCCACGCAAAACGCAAAAATGTAAAGCATTTTACACTCTTTTGAGTATGCACTAGAAAAGAGACCGCAAACCAATCAAAAGCCGAACTTCAAGTCGTATGGTGAGACTCATATCAAACCATAATCATCAAATGATTTGATTACTTGTGATCGATTTCGTTGAACCGAGCTCTCATCATTTGTCCTTTCGCTTGTACCGACTTCTCTCCGGCCATTTGCCGAGTTCGTAACTGTTAAGGGAAGGGTTATTAATGTTTGATATACGACACATGTACCGTCTATAATTTTGGAATGGTCTTCTCAAATATAATTCAGGTCGAAGGCCTCGGCAATCAAACCCATCTATCCACATTGAAGTAAGTGGGAACCATTACATTTTCTAAAACGAATAGGACTAACCTGTGGAACTCGTGGACGAGGTTGTACTTGTTGAAGGTTGTGTCGATGAGCTTCCAGAAACAGTTGCCGATGTTCCAACTGAATTGGCGTTCTCTTGACTGGTGGTAGATGCGGCGGTGGAGGCTGAAGATACTGTTGAGGTGCCATTAATTGTTCCGGCCACTGAGGTACTACTATTCGATCCTGGAGCTAGGGTTGAAAACGTTGAAGATGTTGTCGCGTTGTTTGAAGGATTTTGGGTAGAAACATTGCCAATGGTTGTTGCATTGCCGTTAAATGTTGTACCACTTATGACGGTGGTTGTGGCTATGGTGGTTGTGGTGTTGCTGCTGACTGTGGTAGTGATGTTGTTAGTAACGATAGGGTTGAGAGTCGTATTTGTTCCATTTGCGATTTGGGTGGTGGGAACGGTGGTGGGGACGGTGGTGGGGAAGATGGTGGGGACGGTAGTACTTGGCAAGATGGATGTGCCATTTCCAATTTGGGTTGTGTTTGTGAAAACTCCACTGCTGGTTGTGTTTTCTATTGGTCTACTTGTTGTGCCATTGATATTGTCTATAGTAGTGGGTTGAGTAGTTGTTGTATTGGTTGTGGTTGAGGAATTCGTCGGGATAGTTGTTGTGGTGGTTATGTTATTAGATCCAATAATCGTCGTATTGACACCCGATGTATTGTTTAACCCATTGATGGTTGAATTGCTAACATTTGTGACATTGATGTTGAGACCCGTTGTCGTCACCGGTGATGTTGTTGTGCTGCTAGTTATGCTTACAACAATTACAGTGCTATTGCTAACGTTATTGACGCTACTGGTTGGGGTAGGAGGGGCTGTGGTGGGAGGGACGGTTGAAGTTAAAACACTTGTAGTTGTGGTGATGTTGGGTACGACCGTGGTGTTGATATTGGGTACGACTGTTGTGTCGCTACTTGTAGACGGTATTGTTGTTAAAGTGGTGTTGGTCGTGGTTGAAGTGTTGCCATCCACCAGGCCTCCATTACTCGAGGACTGAGTGCCAAGCAAGTCCACTGCTGTGTTTTGCAAGGCCGATGTCACGTCCCAGTTGCACCCATGAGCGCTACAGCAAGTCACTTTTCCATGAGAGCCACCAGGTGTTTGATGGATCCTGGTGATGATATTATTTTGAAAAGTGGTGCTCGTGCATAGGGAGGTTCCCAGCCCACTCTATACAAGTCAATGGACCGAAATCAAATGATTAGATCGCCAATAAATCGATCAACGTGTGCCAATTCGTTCGTTCGCCTTACCTGATAATAAACCTTCTTGGTCAGGTTTGAATATCCAATGGCACAATAAACGTCATTTCCGGTTAGATTCGAGTACCGTTGCGACTCTTGAGCCCACGTTGTTGGACCATCCGAAGATGATGGGCATGCCAGATCGCCAGAAAACTCCGAACATTGGAAACAAGTCAAATCGGCCAACGCCATTTGGACCAAGAAAACCGATCCCAGGATCAATTTCTGTACTTGAGGGTAAGTCATATTTGGAAACCGTCTTAATCGGAACTGATTTCCGCACCGTCGACACAAATAGACGTACCAAGCTATTGGCTGAATGTGCTTAGTGGATCTTCCTCTGCCAAAGATTTGTCGGAGTTGTTTCCTCGAGCACGTGGTTTCTGGACGGTCTTGAAGTGGACGACCAACAAACTAGCAAACACGGCTCTTCAACAAGACGGACCAGTTTACGTTCACCTTTGGGACCTTGTCCGTGGAAATCTGTGGCGTAAGCAACACTTCTCGGCCCACAATTAGTCACCTGGCTTTCTCCAAAGCCGGCTAATCAAGACCGGCTAAAATACAGGAAAAGGCCGGTTTGAGCAGCTAGGTTGGGAATTAAAGTCCCCCCTTTTCTTTCTCCGTTCTCTTTCACCCTCTTTGTATGCGTTGAAGTATTTGCATTTGCGGTACAGTCTTTTCAGGCCCTTCTTCATTGAAGTCGTTCTCTTTGACGAGGAATATTCTATCTTTTTGTGATCTAGACAGAAATCGATACGGTCTATTGAATTTTTCTGTTAAGAGAAATACAGGAGGAACATTAATACATGGGGCACTCACTCACTTCGACTTGAAATGTCATTTACCTCCAATATGGAAATGGCTTCTACTTATCATTAAAAAATCAGTCGTATGCCAATGGAAAGCCTGGTCGCAAAGGTCTTTGTAAATGGCTTTCTTTAAAGGCGAGGTGAGCCAACCCAAAACTTCTCAAGTCGTTGTGGTTTAAGGAAATGAATAATTCGTTAGAGCTCCCCAAATCGGATATATTATTTATTATGCAGCAATTGCTCTTGGGTCTCCATTATTCATGAGACTAATGATTCACTCCGCTGAAACGAATGGGAGTAAGAATGGCAGCACGAGTTCCAGTGAAATTTACCCATGGAACAAGAAAAGCTGGAGCAGCCCACAAATCCTCACACATCCTACTGCAAAGTGAAGGTTGTTTTGTTAGTTGTATTATATATAATCTGACGTCAATGCAATGGAAGCCTGGCCTTGGAACTTGGGCATTCACACTAGTTGGTAATATATCTCATGACCATTCTGTAATTTGTTCGAGATATTCCATTTTATGTCAATAAAAAGAATGATTGTCTGTACTAGTAGTAACTCCTGGCTAAAGAAACGAATCATCATGCTCAAAACTTCATTCAAGACTCGAGCCAATGCTGATGAAGAATAGCTGCCAGAAAGGCACATGAGGCACAATTCTCTGAACCTCATAGAAAACGGTCATTTGCAAAATTGTAAATCGTCTGTCTATCTAGTTTTCGCCAGAGCAGATTGTTAATAACCCTTTCCTTGTTTTCCCTTGAAGTCTAATCAAGTCAATGTGACATGTCTCTTTAGCAGTTCTAGCAGTTCTATTGAGTCTCCCAACACTTTTGAGCAGTTTGGTTGAATCCCAACCAAAAGTCATGGGAACAATGATTGGAGCTGCGCCATCGAGTCAAGTATGGGGTAATCATCGATTATTTCCGTAAGGAAACTGGAATTTCTGGTGGCTGGAGTGCTCCAAGGGTTTAGGACCTGAAAGTAGTCCTTTATATCAACCCGCGTACTTTTTTGGTTTCTGGTTTTGCTAATGTGAGCCGAGCAGGGATGAGAAATTATTGGCAGAAAATGGC
>NC_081450.1:15535922-15552137 GCF_007210705.1 Tigriopus californicus
ACTGACAGCCTTTTCCTTCTTCAGGACAAGGCTGCTTTCGATAAACAGGACAGACTATTTTCTCTACAACTGTCTTTTCCTGCGCTTTTTCAAGAGGAGATACTACTTCAACTTCTACGTTGGTCAAATTAGTCGACTTCTCAACTACTGGGTGAGCCTGTTCTTCAAGCAGCACCCTGGTTTCATTGACCCAAGCAATTTAAAAACGTTATATCGTATTCAATAGCCATTTTGATGGCGATGAAAAGAACTATACATGTGGTAGCTAGACCTTGGATACTGCCAACTAGTGGCCTATTTCAGTCAATGCTATACCAATTTGTTTTTTTTTCTTTTTCTCTTTGGATCACAATAGTTTTTACAATCTGTTTAATTTCATATTTATACTGTCCCATGTAGGACATTAGCAAAGGAAACATAAAAAACTCATCCAAACCCTATGATCTTTCTTGTTCTTGACACCTTTTAAAATCAAGATAGGCCCTTCCTACCACCTGCGGCCATTTTTGATCACCGTCCAGGAATTTCTATCATTTTTTGCCATTTTCTGCTGCTTTCTGCCACTTTTTGCCACTGCAAGTGTACACTCGAGTCTTTTATTCAATTTTGGAGGAATTGACCAGACTTTAGAAAGGACTTGAATCCGAATCCGTTAAAGAAAAATTATTGTTTTTTTTTTATCTCGCAAAACGAGTCTTTTTGCTGATTAACGTTATTCTCACCGATTAGTTGGCGGTGCTCATTTTCAAATTTGTGGCAAAATATTAAAAGGTTTAGATAGAGACTTTGAGGGTTATTAATATCGTGTTAGGTTAGGTTGGGTTAGGTTAGGTAAGGTTAGATTAGGTTTGATTAGGTCAGGTTAAGATTTAAAAAAGTAGCACCGCCAACTAATCGGTGGAGAATAACGTTTACCCTTTTTGCTTGACCTGACTAAGTAAAAGACTAGAGTCCTCTTCCGGATTTGAGTCTTTTGACGGACTCGAGTCCGGCAAAGAGTCAAAATATCAGAGGACTTGTACGAGTCCGACTTTTGGCGGACTCGCCCCAGTCCTAGTTGTGGCTTTGAAAACTATTGACATATTGAAGTAGCAGCTGCACGATGAAAAGCAGCACAAATTTTGGGAGGTCATTGGGGCACTTTTCACAACAGTAGGGGTACTAAAAATCCAAGATATAAATCTCAATATTGGACAATGACAGTTTCTAAGGTTTCAAAAAGTTTATTGCAAAAATACGAAATTCTAAACTACAAAAATATCAGCCGCAAAACGGCTTTTTTTCTAAAATTAGTTTTTATGCATGTTCATGAGTGAAACTTAGACAGTTTATAAAAATACCTACCTGCATGAACCATTCCTTTCATGTATAAAAGAACTGAACCTTCAATTTAATCCTTCAGTAAAGAGATATGAAGCATCAAAAGTAGGAGTGATCTCACAAAATTTGACGATGACGTCATCTTCCTTTCCCGCTTCAATGAGTCAATATTGCCAAGGTGGCAAGATGATTGATAACAACACGTATAAGGAAGAAAAAAAAGATGAAGTTTCAAACTTTTGGAACATCTCGACTATGAAGCAGGGCTTCAAACTAGCGCTCAATGAACGTATCAAAAAATTATCTTTTTGTCAGGACCCAGAGAAAATCGAGTAAGCTTTAAAAACGATTTTCTTCATAAGTCAGTCTGGAGACAAACATCTTAAAGAATGTATAATCTGAACTTTTAACGAATCCCTGCCTTTGATGCACATTCCCTCTTTGTAAAACAAGGTGGCAAGATGATTGGTAACACTCGTCAGGAAGAAAAAAAAGATGAAATTTCAAACTTTTGGAACATCTCGACTATGAAGCAGGGCTTCAAACTAGCGGGTTCAATCAACGTATCAAAAAATAATCCTTTTTTTTCAGGACCCAGAGAAAATGAGTAAGCTTTAAAAAACCTGTTTTCTTCACAAGTCAGTCTGGAGCCAAATGTCATAAAGAATGTATAACATGAACTTTTCAACGAATCGCTGCCTTTAATGCACATTCCCTCTTTGTAAAACAAGATTTTCAATAAAACGGGCTTCCAGGGAGATTGCATTTTCTTTTAATGTACTAAAGCTTGTTATTCTGTTCGACTCTAACTGATATTATGACTCAATTAGTCATTTTTGTCTAATAGATGATAGTATCCAATAAGAACATACAAGTCAAGGCAAAGAGTATCGAAACGAACTCATGGCTATATTCTAGTCTGGTAAATAATTGATGAACTTTCCGTTTCGCGGGATCTGCAGTTGCATTCGGCAAATTTGCAATGTGCGTTTGATACAGGTAAGGAACAAATCGATGTCAAGGGAAATGAACGTATTCTGAGCTCATGCGACCTTCAAAATACAAGGCTTTCTTTTGCATTGACGAACCAAACAGCAAAATCTAGCCCCACACACTTGGCAATTTATTCTTACGGAAACGAGCTCGTCTTGACAACCTTATATATGCTCTTGCACATATATGATGAATTTATCACAAAGCAAGGATGAAGTATCATAATTTTTAGTTGATGCACCCTATAATAGTAGGACTATAATTTCGAAAGAATATTCAAGTTTTGTACTGGTTGTAGAATGATACGTTCAATTAGGGATTTTAGTATCAATTTGCCTATTTCACAGATTGGGTTTATGCAAGGAAATGTCATTTTTATTGGTGGGCAGTCGCATATTCAAGCGGCTAATTTTCGTCAGGAAATCTTTACGGAACTTAACTTTTTATTTTCTCCAAACCTCCAACGGTGTGTTTCCACGATTCATACTTAAGCGAGTGTGAGAACAAGTTGTCAGCAAAGGCAAATTCCACTTCATAAATGATGAATGTTATTGTGTCATCATCTTAAGAGCATATGAAATGAGATCAGCAGTGAGAAATTCGAGATACTGTCATGTGCATTCCTTGAACCAACATTTAAACATGAAAATATTTTAATCAACGCGCTACTTTGATAAGCAATATCTATTGTAATTGAACTTGCACGTACTTTAACTCGTTTATTAACCCATTGCCCTGTCAAAGTCTGCAACTCAGTACAGTAAATATTACCTTTGACAACTAGATTCAGGGGGACCAAGTAGCGTCCAAATCCCTAAAAATAATCTAATTGGGAATTGTATTGAATTTGGCTTAATTTATAGTTACATGATTGAAAACTCAAACAACGGTTGCAATTGCTAAAGCTGGTGGTAAAAGTTAGTGGCAGATGATAATGATTACACCACTGGGGTTTAATGTTACAATTTCGTAACAAAGGCAACATATTTCAGTCCAAGGAAAAGTTGTTTACTGGTTCCACAATCCATACCAACTGAGCAAAAAACAAGATTTTAAACAAAGTAGGACTGGTGGACTTAGATTCGCCGCTAATTTCGGATTTGAATAACAGTAATCAAAATGAGGCCTCGCGATTGATTCAAAAATGTGACCAATAGATGGAATCTTGGAAAAAAAAATTGAGTGGATTTGAAATGGAGACCCTCATGAAAGATGGAGATTAAGTCCAGTAGCCATGGTTTGGGTAACTAACAACCCTTTCAAAGGTGGTGACAGTGAGAATCAGTCACTTGGTATCCATGTCGCCATCTCCGGTCGAGATTTTCCGATGAGTGCGAGAATTTCCTCCCGAGGCTCTTGGAGACCGGGAGTTGCTGCGCCATTCCCATTCCTACATGAGCCTCTTCCATCGAAATCACGAACTCCGCCAACTTTTTCCATATTTGGGCATCGAGGCGGAGCAAACCAAACGTCAACAGGAAATTCCTCCGCGCACAGGACTACTTGATTTAGAGGATCAAGAAAAAAAACATACTGAGAAGATAAAATGAACTTGAACCATCAATAATAGTTTTAAACATTAGAAAATCTCAATATATTACGAGTTTTATCAATGGTTCTTCAGAATGCACAATCTTATGCCCGAACTATTTTCTTTGTTAGGTCGGTGACGTCAGGTCTGGTCCGTCCTCAACTCGCAAACCTGGCGCTGAGCAAGCATCCGAAAGTAAGGGTGACTTCATTTTTCTTTTACGCTTCATTTGCATATAAACGACCCCCTTGCTTTTCTCTCATTTTAGTCTCCTTTTTTGAATGAACCCTGCAATGCCATTACAATAGCACTTCAAACACGTCATAAGATGGTTCAAAACTCAATTAGAATGGAAAAGAATAAAATTCGGAGTGTTGTGCTCTACGATCTCCCCTTTTTTCGGGTTACACTGAATATCGTCACCCTGTCGCGCAGCTGATTGTTAGTGCGGAAAAACTTGGAAGTGGCGAAGGAGGCCGTGAATTTTCCCGAAGCTCTTCTTTTCGTCCACGCCGCGTTTTTACAGGCCTGTGATGTGAGTGACCGTGTGTGTGAATGTGTCCGTGAGTGTCTCCCGTGTTTGTCCGTGATGTTTCCCAGTGAATCTTGACGTGAGTTTGCCCGTTTGGCGGTGTTTTTAGAGGGGGGGGTGCCCCCCAATGGTGTGTTCCGAGGTTCTTCTGCCGCCGACGAAAGACGGATTTTCCCCCGTAGACATAGGTGGATGTGTAAGTGCGGTAATCCTGGACGACATAGGTGAATGAGTGAGTGAGCGAGTAAGTGAGCGAGCGGTATACCATCCTCCATCCTATTGCCGTGCTCGTGGACCATTTTGTAGGCATGTGATATCATATATGAGTGCGTGTGTATGTGCCTAAAGAAGAGTCGGGGAGCCTTGGGTTTGGTGGGCTTGGTGGGTTTAGTGGGTGCCCGTGTGTGTGTGCATGTGGATTGGGCAGGGATGATGTTGATTTGACTCTGAGCCGCCATCTCGGGTAGACAGACCTCCGTTCGCTCCATATTGGGAAAGGCGGTTTTTGGACATAGTTCTTGACACTCACCACTCACTCGGGCCCGATTTCAGCCTTCCAACATGACTTGAACGCCAGTGGAACGGGAATTATTATTCGAAACGTGACGATTCGATTGGGACAGTCATCCCGAATCGAAAAGCCTTCATCACCGCCCAAGGCCGCCCCGCCCCACCCCACCCATACCCAGGCTATTGATTTGTTGTCCACTGAGGTCTGCCTGTTGGTTGGGATCAGCGTGTGCCTTTGAGCCACCGCTCGAATATGATGCAGAGTGCCAACAATGGCCATCATGGGACCCATCCCTCGGCCTCATCTCACTACCCGCCCCATTTGGACCCGCGTTACATGGATTACGCCAACATGGCCCACCATCACTCCAGTGTGGTGGATCCTCATCTGCACTACCTTCCTCCCTCGGCTTTGCCCCAAAGTCATCTGGGCTCGGGATTGAAACGCAATGCCGACTCGGCTGGCTTGGACATGATGAGTGGCACGCCCTCCTCTGCCGGAGGCATGTCCTCCGACGAGGATAGTGACGTCAAACCGCCACTAGGCGAGCGAACTGCCGGGACTGGTCGAGGCAAAAGTACGGGGCCCGATCCAGCAACCGGCAAGAAGACCAAAGGCCGAGTGAAAATCAAAATGGAGTTCATCGACAACAAACTCCGACGTTATACGACCTTCTCCAAGAGAAAAACGGGCATCATGAAGAAGGTAGGTCACATGTATTTTTGGAAATCTATTTACCTTGAGCGCTCCAGAGTCCAGACCCTCCTGTTCGTTTGTTTTTCTGTGTTCGTTGCTGGCTCCTGGCAAATCGGGACAAGGCACCACCCTGCTGAACATACAGCCTTGGGGAACACACTTTCCTTATTTGTACAAAGGCCAGCCAAAGTTGAGGTCTGGCCCAAAGCGTTCCTTGTCACAGAGGGAGTTGAGGCTCGGAGAAGAGATCGGCGGCTCATTTTTAGAAAAAAGGCTAGACAAAGTCATCTAGTTGTCAAGTGTCGAGTTTCGACCAATAAATCTAGGTTTAATGTAAATGCCACCCGGTTGGCGATTTGTTAGGTCCACACAAATTCCTTGCTCATAGGGAAGATTAGGATCCCATAGGATGCAACATTATATCTTCCTGATATGCATCAGTCATCTGATCTGAGTATTTCCGTAGCCGTTGTCTCTCGGTTAAGATGCTTTTAGTTGGCTACTCTTCGCGTTGAAAGTCATATTGACGATCTAAGATCGGCGTTGAATTTAATAGTCGGCTATTCGATTCAGAATGAAATCACTCTGAACAATACGTGAACAAACGTCAATGCACTGGAAGGCTGTATGTCAAGTATCACCATATTGGTTAAAGCAAGTCTTAGTGAACACGTTTTCAACATTAGCATATTTTTCGCCGCAAAATGATTTTATTCATTCTGATCTTTGATAAACTGAAGATAAAGCGAATTTTTTAGAATTCAATTTGAAGTCGCGAAATATTTTCTGTAGACACTGCAATTTCAGGACAAAAAAACTGTCCCTTGGTTAATTTGTCAACCTCTTTGGTTGGAAATCTTGCTTCTATCATTTGTATTGAGTTTTACGTTTAGATGCCAATACAATTTTCCTTTGAGGCGAGTTGTCAAAGACTGTTTGGTGTTGAAGATTCTTCAACTATTAGCCAATTAGGCTTGTGGTTTGATGTTTTCTTCGGCTCACTAAGAACAAATCCAAAGGAACAAATTTTGGATTGTTACTCTCATCGCGTGGGAGTTTATATTTTAGTTTAGTTTTTTAGTCAAACCTATCTATGCTAGCATGTGTGACATGCTCGTTTGGATTTTTGATATCTTAATTCATTCCAAACTGTTTGAAACGTTGCTGTGTTTTTCTTGATAGAATAGAAAATGTGAAAAGTGAAAAAAGAGTATTCAAATTAGACTAAATTGCTAGAAGGTGGTATGTCAATTTGTCAGTATTAGCAGAGCAAAATCTTCCACAAAAGTATATTTTTTATGTACATACCAAGCATATTGCTAGAGACTGAATTGAATAGATCTGAATCGGCAGATATTTCTTTTTGTTCAATAAGTTCCTTCACATGGTTGTGGCGATATTGAATAAGTCTCTTTTTTAACTTTATGCCTCTTGAATTCTTGAATTCTGGAATAAGTAACGAAAATTGACGCTAGAATTTTACTTTCCTCCTGTGTCTCGAATCAATTTGTTTTGTTGCAGTATTCCGTCGTTGATGAAATTAAACTATAAAATGTCGACATGTGGTTAATTTTGCATTTTATAGCCAATTAGCTGTAAGACATGCATGCTGATTTTTCATGTTTTTCAAGAGAATAACAAATATGCAAGTAAAAGGCTCTTGAAGTTCTATATTCGGTGGTAGCCCATGTCTGAAGGTGGTTGCTTTACATCGATTGTGCTTGACCATGCAAACTCGAGGGCAGAAATTTGAACCAGATGTGCATTTGTGGGAATGCATTAGATGGACATCCATCGTCCGCACTCTTTTGAGACCGTTTGTTGGAGAGAAACCGTGTAATATCAGCAATTTTCTGCCCTCTAGACTCGCTCCGTCATTTCATGTAGGCCTAACCTCAAGCTGTTGTTGACCGCCAGCGTTTTCCTAATGCCTAAAGTGGTCCGAACCATATTTGTCGATCTCCAAAAATGGCCGGGAATTGGACTCGCCTTGTTGAAATGATCATGAGCAGTGAACTTTTTCCCGTGAAATTTGAACTTTATTCGGTCATTCAAAACGAAATCCAACCCCCCTTCCTTTGAGTGTCAAGTACCATTCAAATTGCCATCATAGCTACTGCCAATCACCAAGGGTGGTTGAATAAGATTTTTGCCACTTTCCAAATGGGTTTTTGAGCTTTAGGTCTTTTAGTTTCGCAACTTGAAGTCATGGAATTCAGATGTGGTCAAGTGGAACAATTATCATTTCTACATATGCAGCGTAACGATTGGTATTGAGTTATTGGGACCTCTACAAGACCCTGACAAGGATATTATGTCTTTTGAGAGTGCGTAATGGATCCACCTTGTTTTCTGACGGACTCCCAATAGGATACATCTCTGTACTTTGAGTAGTCAAATACTAAGAAGCTGCATATAGTTTTCACGATGGCAGTCGTTGAAGCGATAAGCATTCCAAAATTTGGAATGATAAACCCAATTAGGCGGACCTTGCATGTTTCAGTTTAAGATTGAGAGGCCTTGGCTTCAAAGTTTACCACCGATCCGTGGCGTAGAGGGATCAAAGTAATGGAAATTGCGGATCTGACATTTTCAGATTGTCTTCCTTAGGAGTTCCTTGAGTTATTGAAATGCTACGGGAGCTCATTGAGTATCATTCTCAATCAGGATGTACGGTACAGCAGCTTCCTTAGGAGTTCCTTGAGTTATTGAAATGCTACGGGAGCTCATTGAGTATCATTCTCAATCAAAAGTCCAACTCAATATCCGAAAAAAAATGTCCTGTTTTGGCACTAGAAATGCAAAAGGAAACGCTCCTCGGATTGCAACGGGACCCCATGACTTTCTTTGGAATAACGCTCCAAATTTGTCGAACACCCTTCCAAAAATGGCTTGCTGGGGCAGGGCCCCAAATGACTTTGTTGCTACTGAAGTACACACTTACCCACCCAGGTGCACGGTGAGACTCACTCCCAAAAACGGCTGGGAGGAAATTCATTCATTGGCCACTTGCTTCCTTAACCATCTTCTTTTCTCTTTGCTTTTTCAGGCCTACGAATTGTCAACCCTCACGGGGACTCAGGTGATGTTGCTGGTGGCGTCTGAAACGGGTCACGTGTACACGTTCGCCACCCGCAAACTCCAGCCTATGATCACGTCAGATGCCGGCAAGGCTCTGATCCAGACCTGCCTCAATTCACCCGATCCCATGCCGCCTGGTAGCGTGCAAAATGGCGATCAACGGATGTCGGCCACGGGTTATGAAGAGACTGAACTCACTTATAACATTGCCGCTGCTGCAGATGAGGAACAGCAACAGAAAGTAAGGCAAATGATGTACAACAGCCACCACGCTGCCGCTGCCGCCGCCCACCACCACGCCTACTCGCCAGCCTCTTCCGTTGCTGCCGCCGCTTTATTCACGCCTCACTCCTCAGCCACTGGGCTCAATTCAATGGGCGGCCACTCTCCCTACGGGGCTCACCCGGCTCCTTCACCTAGTCCTGCGTCTTCGGCTTATGGAGGAGGCATGTCCCTCTCCCCGGGTCCCACATCCCACCACTCTCCCCCTTTTGCCACGCCTCATTCGCAAAGGTGACTAGCGGCCAGTGATGAGGCTTGGATCCTACCCTCTAGTGTGGCCAGCTATCATCACACCCCTTGGTTCAAAGCACCGCCTACTCCCACACCCTCGGACGATATCTTTCAGGATGCCGAGGATGACGGATCTGGCGCGGCAGCAGCAGCTGCGGCCGCTGTGGCAGCGGCGGCGGCAGTGAGCAGCAGTGGTTGAACGTTGTCAACAAAATTTGAGTGGTCCCCTTGAATGGAGGGAGAGCCCTGTCGTGTTCCACTTGGTGTATTGTTCTTTTTTGTGTGCCCTCCGTGTCAATGCAACCCAGATTTAATTCGTTTAATTCTCATGACATATGCCGTCCATCGAGCCCGTCTTTCGAGGTCTATCTATCGTTATCTCCGTGCTCTCATGAACTCTGAAGGCCAGGCTTTGTTGATGATGGTATCATAAAAGACAATTTGTATTCTCGATAATCAGATTCAAGAGCCCTGCATCTTGCAATTTTTCAATCACTTAGCCCAGCAAGCTCCATAAATCCCATTCCAGAGTGGCTGATGCTCTCGCCACCATTTTCCATCATCCCCGAAGAGTTAATTGAATATTTCTGTAATTTAATTCCACATATTTTACAACGGCCCCCAATCTTCCTAGTCACACACATACACACACTCATTCACTATCTCACTCAATTTCTCTCTCTCTCTCTCTTTCCCTCGTGCACACACATACGCACTCTTGCTCCACTAAAAGTATTAGAGCTGTTGTTGCTGTTAGTAAAAAATTAGCCCTTCATTGAGAAGTAATTCTGGTTCAAGGGTCCGTCCAGACAGGAAGACTAATGTCACACTTCCATTTTGGATCGAAACATCTTCGTGCTATCGCTATTCCCCACCACGACCTTTGGTCCTGTGCTGGATGGCGATCATGAGTATGATGAGAATAGTGCTACTAATCACAACCAACAGCAAGCCCCCCAGAGCATGCAAAGTTCCCTAGCTACGATTTTCGATGTTGTAGTCACATGTTGCCAATCCAAGCCAAGCAAGCACCTTACTTAGAGCATCAAGTAGCTCAGAAGACACTTCCACACTAGCCTCGATCAATGGCTCCCTCCTTATTCGGGAGCTCTTTCAGTTGACTTATTATTTCTCATTAGTCAGTTATCAGATCCTGAAATAACCCTCTGAAAGCTCAGCCATGGTCTCTTCTATAGCGATCATTTGACCAGAGCCTCCTGGAGACGCTCTCATAATTATTATTTCTTCAATCTTGATGGGAGAAAGAGTTCACTGGCACCGATTTTTTCTTCTGCTTCTTCTCCTCGGCGTTGAGCTCTCTTTTCTGAGAATGAGTGCAGCGTGATTAAAGCCGAGTAGCCGAATAACGTTTTATGTCGATGGTTCCATACAAGAATCAATTAAGCGACCTCAAGTGTTCACCCATTATTAATAACCCTCCATTTCTGGGGCTGGGACATGCTTCGATAATCATCTTTCCAACATCACAACATTCCCTGGCCAACCAAGGTGTAGAGACCAACCAGCACGACCCATTTCGTTTTCTTTTGAAGATAAAGCTCAAATTTAATGATTGCCCCCTCCCTGAATGGCCGCCGATTCTCGATCATGTGCCACGTGGATAATGGAATCTGAACTATGAAAAATGCAAATCGACCGCTTGTGTTGAATCCAATTTGGCTCGAAGTGAAATTTCTTGTCCGTTATTAATGGTTTCATCCGGGAAAATGTCTCCATGTTGAAGAAGACTGAGATGCTGGGAGAGGTCTCTTCCAACGCTCGTTGATATGCTCATTACCTTAGAAATCTATGGCCCAGGCTCGCGACTAACCAAGATTTCCAAACTTGATTCTCCTTCTCTCCTTCTCTCCTTTCCTTCTTTCTCTCTCTCTCTCTCTCTCTCTCTCGCTCTCTCGCTGTTAGACTCGGTAATCTAGTTTTTTTCCACACTCGCTTTCGGACTGGTCTTCTTCCAAGTTCCAGCTCAAAGGTCTCTCGTTGTGAGAGAGACCAATAATCCATTTAACAAACCTCATTCCTCCACAAGAACCCGCTATGTGACGGGCTTGTGGACAAAATATGCCTTGTGTGTCTCTCGTTCTTTGAAAATTGCCATTGAAACTAGAAAAGAACGATGAGTAGTAGCTCTTCTCATTCCTCTCCGTCCGTCGTGTTGGTCGATATTATTGCTTCTATTTTGATGAAAGCCGAGTATATTCATTCAGTCAACGACGTGCAGAAGAATGATTCTCTTAAGCTTCGTGTCCTATTTTTGATGTATATTATTGATTAATATCTCCGTGACCACAAACAACACAAACCACTCTTTACACTAGTTGATCTTGCCAATAAAAGTTAATCCCTAAACTCTTGCCAATTTTGCTTTTTGACCAAAGGATGGCTGACCCTTCGTCAAGACTGGTTCATTCGATAAGAAAAAAAAAGAAAGTAAGTAGTTGTGGAAAATGATTTCAATAAACTGGTGCTACCCTGTCGCGTGGCTTAATAGTTCTGTACGTGGCCTTTCCAGAAGCCAACAATGGCTTGGGAAACAAGGTAAGTGCTATGTAGCCCCGTGATGGATGGGCTCGAATTACCTCCAAGGGGTACCTTTCTGCTTCTGCTGAAGAATGAGTAGCTCACCCACGTCTAAACACTTACTATTCCATCCCCATGAATGATCTGACTTTTACCTCATTTTCTTGTTCAATTGCCCAGGTAGTTGCGGTCGTTTTGGGAAGAAAAGCGAGACGAACGTAGGAAAGTAGAGATGGTAGGTAGGTAGGCGGGTAGGTAGTAGGTATGTTGTGAAGCGAGCTAGATGGGTGGATGGATGGATGGATAGATGGATAGATAGATGGATGAGTGGTCGATGACCAAGAGAGGAGGCAGAGATTAAATTCAGAATGGATTTTAAGCTGGCCACAAAATCGGTGAGAGGTGCGAACTGTTGAGTGGTTTGAATGACAGCTGGGTGTGCAAATGAAGCCATTACTCTCATGTACAACATACTGCCAGTGAGGGCCGAACTGACTGAGATGCTCTCGTCTGTTCAAGTCCATGCCGAGAATTCCGCCTCTAGGCTCTTCTTCACACTTTGGGCTTTTACTGACAGAGTTCGCTTAAGTTGAGATTGACTCTCACACACCAGCACGAGTGGATAACACGGAAATTAATTTGCTCTCAAAAAGAGTTGGTTTCATGGCCTGGCTCACAGCAATGAATGATATCAGGTCAAAGACCATGAATCAATCGGCAGACATAATTGGACCTTTCCATGTCTAAGGACTGAGTTGGTGCTTCTTCTTGTTCGTCTTCAATTTTGATTGACATATCCAGCTCAGCTAGTTTTGTGTTCCTTTTGAGGAGAGGGAGGAGGTGAACTTTCAGTTTCATTGCGTACAGATGTTGATTTTTGGTCATGTGCTTTTGAGGGTTTGAAGTTCAAGTTCAACAGCTTCCTCTCTCCTTAAAAGATACGAAACATATTTTCCCTGACCATATATGTTTCAAGAAGAATCTCGGCACTGTTTTCATTCCAAACTTCCCAATATCTAGGCCTCCGACGAGAAAAAGTGAAAAGAGACTTCCCAGGTGATTTCTGATGGAAAATGAGCCATATTAGAGATGGGGAGTGTGCCTGGTCTGTGGTGAGAAACTCACGGTAATCTGCGTTTTTCATCAGCTCCGAAATCCTCAAACTCACAGCGCACGCATCCATTAATATTTCTTTAGCTCGGCACGGAAGAAAAAAAAAGCGCTTCAAAGGGGGGGGGGCGTACGTAGTCGAACTACATCGTCCTGGTTGGTTCAATACTTCTGGAGATAGGGTGCTCGGATATTCACAAATGTTCAATGATCATGCTAACAGGTCAAAGATGTCGGGTGGATTTCTTCCATTTCATTTCTCAGTAGATGGAACGAACATTCTCTCAAAGCGACATTGCCCGTCTCCATCATCATCATCTTGATCACTCGCATTGGACATACAAAGCAATAGCTCTTGTACGAGACAAGTCACACCTACAGCCGGCTTCAGTAGTATTGGCTCTCAAAAATATGGGCTCTTTTTCTTTCCTGACCAATCGTATTGCGAGTTTTGATCATTGTTGACGATGGGTTGCTTTGAAAAACTCATGTGAATAGAATTATTCTGATTGTTTTAACATGCAGTAAAATTTGGAAGGATTTAAGAGTTAAACCACAAAAGACGGTGAAACGAAATCCATTAACAAGTTCCTTTTTGTCTTTTTTTACCGTTAGCTGGTTATCATAGATAGGATATTTAGTGATTTCGTGTTTTCCCTACGTCCCAAATCTAAGTCTGCCACTGAAATATGTTCGTTCATGACTGTATGATGTCCACTGTATGCGGTGAGGTCTTGTGAGTCTTGTCGATGAAGCGAAAGAGATCTTCCTGCTTCCAACCACTTCGCTCGCCTCCAAATCCCGCTTGCGTTCGCTCGTTCTTTCCTTCGTTCGTTCGCTGGTTCGTTCTTTGGTTTGTTGGTTAGTTCTCGTACCGACCAAGTTCTTCGTCTTCTCTTTGCTGGTTCCTTCCTCTTTTCCTTCTCGACAGGTCTCTGTTTAGGGGTCTTCGTCGTTTCGTACTGTATGGGGTAGGCTGTTCGCTGCTGGAGTAGCAGTGACTCACTCACATGAGTAAGTTCGTCCACATATGGATTGAATTGCCAATGTCACACCCTTCCTTATGGGTGCCACGCCCCAATTTTGCGGCGACGGCAAAGAGTAGAGGCAAAAGTGCTAATTGGCAACAGCCAAATGAGCATTTGTTTGTGGGATTCGTCTTTAGAGAGCCAAACTGGCAAAGGTGTCTGAAGCGACATGCCAAAGCGAGACGATCTCGCTGTGTGGACTCGCTCCTTTGGTACCGGGGATAACCATAGTAGTAGTACCGCTGAGCTGTCCCATTAGAGTGAGATGGAGATTTCTTCTTCCTCGTTCTTCTTTATTGCCAGCTCGCAGAGATGATGAAGAAATGGTTGCTTGGTTGGTTGGTTGTCGAGGTACGGAGTAGGCCAGTTCTGGAAGTGCTGAAGATCCTTGGCAAGATCCGGTAATGGACCACGAGCTGGCAGCTCTCAATGGAACATTGATATTGCTTGTTTAAATGGTCGCTTTGATCGAAACCAAAATGGCCATAAAAAGCTCGTTGATTGACAATGTTGACCGGATGAGGGAACTAACCTATCTAGGCAGTCTATGTCTAGTTAGCAATAGAATGAACCAACACGATCCATTAGCATCCATTGCTTGCTCTCCTTGTGAAGTCTGAAATGAGGAAAGTGAGTGAATGCTGGTGGACCCATTATTCCTCCTTGGCCGACATCAACCCGAGAAGCATGGACTCCAAAGAGGCCACATGCAATTTCCAGCCGCAATTTGCACCAGATGAATTTGACAAGAAGGAATGCTTTGACCCCCGTCTCTAATCATTCTTTCCAGAGACAATTTAATGCCCCGTTTTCATTTTCCACGTTGAAAGTGAGACCACATTCCTTAAATGGCATGTGACGACGACGATGACGATTCATCCCACTAAAATGGTAAAAACCCATTCCCGACGGACGAGGTCGACACAAAGTCCGATCAGGTCTCTCTCGAGATTTCCAAGTCATGATCATCACCCTCTCTCTTGATTTGTAATTGATTCTTCAATTCAATTAAAATTTCATTACCTCCCATGGACCTCTCAATGAGCTTGCCACTTCTTTAGCTTCTGTCTCTGGAGTCGGTGAACAAATCAATTCACTAAATCAATCGCCCTACGACACACAGAAAGAGAGAGAAAATCGTTATTGAATTAACCTTCCCTCGAACTTTGTAGTACTTGCATGTCCCAGGATCTAGACGGAGTTGTGTTTTCTCTATCGAAAATCATTGCTACTGCGTCTGTTCAGAAGGTATAATGCCTCAGTGTTGGCATTGTTAGTGTCAAGATAGTTGCTTCTCGGTGGAGAAAAAAAAATCTGTATGAATAACTTCGAGGGTTGTCCTCGCATTCAGAAGAAGCTCCGAGATGAAGTGAAGGGAGCTTCTTATCATATTTGTAGTAATCAATTGCCAAGCGGGGTTGTTTGTCTTCCCAGACGACTAGGGTATTGAGTATCGCCTAGCAGGGCGTTGCCACCAAAAAAGTCACTTTTTTCCTCGGCTCATGTGGGAAAAACCGACGTCGAGAAGAACTACTTTGTTCAGACTTGAGGTCTTCAAGATAAGATGCTCAATGATGAGATCGGCCCAAGAGTTTGGCAGCCTAAGAAACCGAAGGTGGAGTAGAGGGAGAAAGAGAGAGAGAGAGAGAGAGAGAAGATTCCAAGAGAGTCGAGGTGTTGGTAGTTGTTGTAGAAGTGGCACTTAAGAGGGTCTGTAACACTTTTTTCCGGCTCCTACACCGACACCTTCTTCTGGGCATTACCGATAACCAAGAATTCGAGGCGACTGAAATTCGACGAACATTCAGTTATCCTTGGCTTTGCCAATTCCTGGAGCTGTGACCGGCTTCCTTCTCGGACCAATTACTAGATACACGTGGAATATACATACTGCATACGATACGACAGAGTGTGTTGTGTCCTCCGTTGAAATCTCCGGCAACAACGGGGTTGTACAATATTGCCGTTCAATCGAGTCGAGAGCTGACCCACTGCCCTTCCTACCACCCAACTTGTTGTGTCCGTACAGATGTTCACTCGTTTTATTCAATGCCAACGTTCCAAAGACACTTTTGTTGTCTGGCTGCTCTCAGTTTAATCATGTCATAGTTATATTTTGAACACAAGATAAATGGTCAAAGATAGCACGGAGTGATTTCAGGTGGGCTAGGAGGCCCCTCAAAAAGTTATTCTTTTGTCATCCCAGACCCTGTTTCCAGTTCGGTTCAAAGTCAAGCGGCTGACTGACTGTCTCGATGGATGGATGGTTAGTCGGATGGTTAGAAGTTTGGACGGGGGGACGGGTGGTTAGATGGACGAATGAAGCGCATTAAAGCTCACCTTCCACCCAAAAAGAGGAGTG
>NC_081450.1:15552173-15552326 GCF_007210705.1 Tigriopus californicus
TCAAGGAAAAATGTGGTCCGGCACCCTGATTTTGGGCATTTTGGGGAGAGAGAACTAAGACAAACATTACAGTCAAGTCGCACCATTCGCCCATTGAATTTTCAATAATCAAGTGATTTTGAGCGAGTTGTGTTACAAAACCCTACCACTGCG
>NC_081450.1:15552357-15552432 GCF_007210705.1 Tigriopus californicus
GACGCTAAAATCGAAAGTTTTTAACCCAAGTGAGGTGGATTATTATCTGGCAATATGCTGCCACATCTTCCCTCA
>NC_081450.1:15552468-15553474 GCF_007210705.1 Tigriopus californicus
AGTTTTTAACCCAGGTGAGGTGGATTATTATCTGGCAATATGCTGCCACATCTTCCCTCAAGATTCCTCGTTCTCCCAAAGCTTTGAATCAAGTCAAGGGCGGGTCCCATTTTGTAAACCCTTGATTTTCTATGCTCTTGTCCCGGCACGCTACACCTGTACGTACATACCTACGCCTGTAAAAGTGTTGCCATTTATTTGTTGAATGTTTCTTCATTTTTCAAGATAGCGAGTTTTCTACCAAGTTTGAATACCATATTTGATATTAAAAAAAAACATTACTATTTGTAGAGTTGTAAAATAGAGGTGGAAAGGTGTGCAGGAAATGGGGCGATGGTCGGTTCGATGGTTCCGCATGAAGATGGTACATGATAATTCATCTCTATGTAATGGGTGTTTTTCCACCGTTTCTTGTCAAATTTTTCAACTCAAGGAAATGGGGGTCAAGTGGCGGGGGAATAATCATGCATGCAAACTTGGGTGGACTCAAAATACGTACGTACATGAATTATGTACATAGTACACTACGTCGTGTTCGTTCTGTGCTAGTCCAGAATTGGATTGATGCTTTAATCAAACGAGCAACCAACTTTAAACAATTCAAATATCATTATTTTACGTTCAAACGTCTAAACGAGTTTATTTGGTAGCTTTAGCAAAACGTGCCTTTGGCTTATTGTGGCCACATCGGGTCTTCGTCCGTCCCAATGACAGTTTTGGAAGTTTGTATTTGTGACAAAAAAATATGAATATCGATGTGGGTTATGAAAAGGTCAATGAATGTTTAATTTCCGTGTACGAACCTAATGTGTTGTAAGAGATGAATTTTTGATGTCCTTGTTAGTGTCGGTCGTCGAATTGGTGGGCGCACTTGCTTGAATGAAATCAGGGTTTGTTTCTTTGACTCTAGTGATAGGCAGAAACTACTATAGGGGATGTCAAGTAAAGGAAATTCAAGGAAAAATGTGGTCCGGCACCCTGATTTTGGGCATTTTGGGGAGAGAGA